>NC_035109.1:256232130-256537645 GCF_002204515.2 Aedes aegypti | reverse complement strand
TTCAAAACGATTTTCCCAAACACCAGCTAATTCAAAACTTCCTACTGACTATTTTGTTCGAGATCAGCGCAGCGAATTGTATAGTGTGACAGTTATGCGTAGAAATACAGTAGTGGGACAGTTATGCGTAGAAATTCATCAATGGGACAAATTGACTTGGCTTGCTTTTCATTGAGTTTCCGAACAAAGTTAATTTTTGGTGTGTGTTTTCTAAAACTATACGTAAAAATAAACTGTTCAATGACAAAAAGTCAAAACGCACAAAAAGTAGCATGGGACAATTATGCGTATAACGGCAGCGCAAGGCTCGGTTAAAAAAAGCACGGTTTGGGGATCTCGAGTAAACGCGATTTGTTGATCGACCACCGATTCGACGAGAGTATAAACGGAAAAAAATCTATTCACACTTTGTTAGTGAAGGTTGTAATGCCACTGTGTTAAAAAAAATTCAGCGTGTTTGGAAATTTGAAGAGCGCCAAAAAAAGGCGAGTGTGACGCTCAGCTTTTCATCGATCTGTAGATTCTGCTTTGGTTGATGCCATCTAGTCTTCGCGTCGTGAGATTCATTCACTATTCTAAATTTGAAGCAACAACACGCGTTTTGCGGAAGTTAAAAAAATTCGGCACAAAATGAAGTTCCGGAGCTACAACAAATTCAGAAAAGGTATATCCTACTCTGGACGCTTTCCAGTCGGACGTTCAGAAAGCTGTGGTGGCAATCAAGCGTAAAATAAGCGATATCCGTTACTGCGCGGTAGTCACTCTGGATGTGAAGAATGCGTTCAATAGCGCAACGTAGGGGAAGATGGCCCAATACGCACAGATGGGGTAAAACGGCCCGACTCATTGAATCATTTCTAGAACGTTTCAATCTGTATAATTTGCCAAACGACGTTCATATACGTTTACCCAAGAAGTGCTGCTACAATCCATGGACATAAACTCATAGATTTTATCTTAATTTCCCGGTGATATTCAACACTTTTCACTTTTTTGCCTAAATATTAAGGTTTTCCGTTGACTGTATTAACCAATAAGCGTTTCCATGCCAAAGAGCAAACTCATGGGGAAGTATGGTTGCTAACTCTTCGAACTCCATACTAAATGGCATTTTACCCCACCCATTTGGTCATTTTGAACCACCCCCATTTTTTAATCAACTTTTCGACACGATTTAAAACCGTAAAAAAACTCACATTTGGGAAATTTTTTGTGATAGCTAGCAAATATTGTAAAGTATTGTAAAAATAATAATAAATAAAAATATTTAAATTCCAATTTAAAGTAAACTGAGTTTAATGTTCAGCTAAAGATGCTTGAATGTTAACTGGTCGTGTAAATTTAAAGTGCATTTGATTGAAAAACAAGCGATTTATCGTTCACATTTCAGTTTATGTTGATGCTGACGTATCGATGGAGGAAGTAGAGTTGACAACAGCGCACTCTACCTCCATTGTTGAGGATTGGATGAGGTCTAGGAAACCAGAACTGGCCCATCACAAGACAGAGTAGTTACCTGCAAAGGCAAGCTCCTGGCAGACGAGGCGCTATCCCTACTGAGGTATGGAGGATCAATCTGGTCAAAAGCGCAGTAAGATAAAGCGGTTGGCAGCCACATAAACGATCATGTGCTTAAGAGTAGCAGTGCATATCAAACAATCTCTAAAGAGGTCGTGTTCATCATAGCCGGGATGACACCCATCGGGCTCATCATCAAGGAAGATATTCAATGCTTCAACCGAAACGCGTGTAATAAGACAACGCTCAGAAGTTCGCAGCAGGAATGGGATAACTCCACTAAAGGTAGATGGACCCTTCGGCTAATACCAAATGTGTCAGATTGGTATAAAAAACACATGAACAAGTGAACCTCAAACTGACGCAGTTTCTGTCAGGACATGGTTGTTATAGGTAGTACCTGCATAAGTTCGAGCACTCAGAAACTCTTGCCCCAATTGTGGTAGTTTGGAGGAAACTGCGGAGCATATCGTGTTCGATTGCCCCCATTTCATTGTTGTGAGGGATCGAATGCCTGCTACATGCGGTCCCTGTTCCCTACACGTTAGGGGCGGTCCATTAATTACGTAAGACAATTTTCGGGGTTTTTCAACCCCCCCCCCCTCCCCCCATGGTACGATTTTTTGTATGAAAATTAAAAATAAATTGTATGGCGCGTAAGAAATCTCAAAAATGAGTAAATAATATCCTCTTCATCCTGAGCATCTTTTCCACATCCTTCAATATGTTTACCGGAAGTTCATTTCGACGCTAGAGCCTCGTGGTGATCAAATTCCGAACTAAACATTTGCCCATGAAGAAGTCCTTATCCTACTGAGCAACTTTTCCGAAGACAGCATCTGCCTAGATTAGACTGGCCCTTTAAAAAAGTTGGAAAACTCAACGGGGAATGTTCCTTAGGGTAAGAAAAAAGCTCTCTCAAAATTACAACTCGATTGGTTTATCACTAGCTGGCGGTTCAATTCGAAGTTTGCATGCGATTTTCATTTCAAATGTATTGGAAATTTACCTCATGTCACTGTTCCGTTCCGTATACTAGTTGATCGCGGTAAATTGAACCCATAATTACAAATACTCTAGTTGATATCCTAATGAACATAGTAATTGCAGAAGGTTGTATCTGGATTGAAAGTTAGGCTTGGATAAGCAGTTCCGTAAAATCACATACATGCATGCGCCTTGTGCAGCAGCTCGCTCAGAGTCAAAGGTGGCTATGATGCGCTTAATGGTTACCATCTAAGACAAGACGTGACAGGTCAAAGTACAAAAATGAAACCAATTGCCTGTCAAAAAAGACCATTTCTCATTGGTCGTTTTGGCAAAGGCCTACTTTCACATCGTTGAGTTGGATTGCAACAGGGCACTTTGTTGCTAGCTCGGCCGTGTTGCTAAATCATAAATTAGAGTTTTCATCAAAAGTTTGAAAATTTTCAATGAAATCTTTTTGTTTCATGTTAAGTTTACCGCATATGCTCATACAGTACTAAATAAATACAATATACTTGATTCAGAGCAATATAATGGAAATTGTGACAATTTTCTCTACAAGTATTGCCTGTTTCGAATATAAACCTTATTTATTTTAAAGAGAGCATCCCTATTGCATTAAATGTATGAAGCGTGTAAAAAAACAACCTAAGCATGGGCCTTGGTATTTGAATTTGTTCACAAGATTTGCTTAGAAAGAATACTGGTAGCATTTGCTTTGGTATCGTCGAGGTTATCGGCTGAAAAACAACTGGGTAGTCTTAGTTAAGCTGTCACGTCCTGTCCTAGGTTACCATTAATCTATGTTGAAGAAATATAAAGCAATATTGCAAAAGCTTAAAAAATTCCCTCAGAAAGCTAAAACACCAACTTTGTCAATATTAATTATTATACAACCTTCAACAAATTTCCTTGACCAAACAGTAGATGATGTGATGTTTCTCATATGTTTGAGCTGGAAATCCCATGTCAACTTCAACTCTATCACGCCAGCTCATCGAACGACCAAATGAGCTGACATTTCTTTGGATTTGGACTATACAAATTTTTTTTTCCTTCATACTGTGCTGGGCCTGTCTAGTCTAGATGTTCACAATTCCATATCGACGCCGGCGCCACGAGCAAGTTCTTATCTTCCTGAGCAAGTTTTCTGGAGACAAATTCCTTGTATATTTTCACAATCTCGAGGTATCGCCTAATTGGTCCCTACCAGGAGATTATACCGACGGCAGCGCAACTACGTTTCTAAAAGTTCTGCATCTCTACCAGTTTGATAATGACTGCTGCTTTCTGGAATGAGCATATCGTAATTCCACATGTCCCACATTGTCTCCTTCGTATCCGATTCGAGGTGGCCATTGGAATTGGAACCGGTACTTCAAGTAGTTATCACAATCCTAAGAAGCACATCTTTCGAATGCGGAATAAATTTCATTATTTTGTTGTCATTTCAATGATCTATAAGAGTATACGGGTTGTACTGGGCAGTGTTTTGGAAAGCCCAAGCAAGACGGTTTGTTTTCGGGACGCCGGGAGTTTGATTTACGGTTCGCGTGTTGTGCTGGGCAGTGTTTTGGAAAGCCCAAACAAGACGCTTCATTTTCGGGACGCCGGGAGTTTGGTTTTTGTTTCGCGTTTTGTGCTGGGCAGTGTTTTGGAAAGCCCAAGCGAGACGTTTCGTTTTCGGGATGCCGGGAGTTTGGGTTTCGGTTCGCGTGTTGTGCTGGCAGTGTTTTTGGAAAGCCCAAGCAAGACGCTTCGTTTTCGGGACGCCGATAAGTATTGCTGTTCGCGCTGTGTGAGTGTGAAAAGATATTCGTGTTCAGTCGAGGATGGATTACCAACTGGTGAGCTCGTTTCATGCTTATGATAACACATTTTTTCATGAAAGCGTTACTTTTTTTGTAATATTCAATCAAACTTTGTATGTTTCGTCACTATAAGTGTCGGCATTATGCCTGTTTTATACAATTCTAAAAAACATAAAATTTTTGATATTTCTTAAAATATTTTATGAATTGTTTGACATTATGAATGTCGACGTTTATTTTAAAACTTCTACCAAAGACTTTTCTTCTTGAAGCATAAATGTTCAATAATACTTCTTTATAATTTTCAAACAAACCATGTATGGTTCGTCACTACATGTGTCGGCATTATTCCTGTTTCATATAATATAAGATATACGTATATATTTTTCTCTTTTCACCAATTATAAAAACTTCCTTTGAATGGTTCGACATTATAGATGTCGACGTTTATTTTAAATCTTCTACCAAAACTTTTGAGACAAATCTAAAAACTAGCTTTAAGTATAAATCGTATTTTTCCTCCTTATCCATGGATCGCATCACCGACCAAAGGTGACTCCCAGATCTTTTCCTTCTCCACTAATAAACACCCTTCCCGTGGTGATTGTGGAGATGCAGAGGTATTCTCCGTCTCTAGAAGCAACAATCATTACACCCTAACATTCCTTTCCTATCCCAACTGACTGTAAGGACTTGGCCGGCGCCGTTATTGATCAATAATATTAGATCTGCTAAATTGCACTCCGAGAGTAAGTGGAAACTCCCATCTCTTATTCATTTGGATCGCAGTGCAATTATTACCAGTTCCGATCAATCACGGAGTAGCAACCATTGACATGTACAGTCAGTCTATGCTATATAGCTATGCTATTTCGATGATCTATAAGAGTATACGTTTCTGAGTCGTAATGAACCCAGAATCTTAATCCATTATTTTTCTTAACGTGAAGATGCATCGAAGCTAAACCTCAAATTTTCAAGAGCACAAATCTAGAGAACCAGACAGCTGTTTGTGCTGAAAATGCTACTCACTGGTCACTAGCTGGTGGTGATCAATCGATTAAGTTTTCAGCTCAAACGGATGTTTAGTTCTCCAGATTTGGGCTCTTGAAAATTCGAGGTTTGGCTTCGATGCATCTTCACCTTAAAGGCCGTAGAAGGTTAATGCTTCATAAATCACAAAGATGTGTCATCATATATTTTAAACGCCGCGCAATGTAGATTAAAATATGCTATTTTGTTTATTAGTTAGCTTATTCTAGTCTCTAGACCGTTACCTAACCGCGATATTGAGCCAGATTGGTATGACCTGCTGTGTCATATAAATATGTGCTTATCCTTTGCATGAGTCAATTGATTCAAGACCTACCTAAAATGTTTCCAGAATCTCCGATCACGGTGACCTTTCATTATTCAACACTTATTCTAAGCGCCACTACAGTAGTCGTCACACCGTTTTCCATTCATTCACTTTGCTCACTTTACATAATTAGGAATACTATATTACAGGAAATAATAACAATGGACCTGCCTTTTCAATGTGGCACGTCGATAAAGAGCAGAAAAAGACTGGTTGGGACGATGATATTGCGATTTTCTGCACTATTAATTCTAGCGTACATTTTTTTTATTTGTCTTGTGAGAAACCTCGACAAATATCTGGAAAACATTTACAAAGTCAATTTGTTAAAGCTCTTCTAGGATTTGTTTGTCTTTTATCAGTACAGAGCTCCCATTACTATTCGAAAGCATTGCCTATTTCTTTGCCTTTTTGGACATCTAACGTACAGTAGATGTTTCTAAGATGGACTGGGTCGCATTATATACTACAGTAGCGGCTATTGTCACTAAATTGCTGGCATCGAAAGGATTACTGGTTTCTGTTTCTACACTCGTTGGCAACTGGTTGAATACTGTGGTTGGTTGAGATACCGTCGACGTCATAGATGATATGCTGGTGGTTGTCTCCGGAGTGACAGTTGTTGTGCTAGATTGAATTATTGCTGACGATAGTGTAGTGATAATGGCTGTTGCTAAAGTTGTAGTGCTTGTGGTACTGCTGAAGCTTAGATTAGTGAAAGGTGGTTGATTCGGCTTTGGTGGCACAAAAGGATATTGTGGACAAGGATTTGGGAGCTGAGGGCCTAGCATAGACTCAAATACGTATCCTACCAACGAGCCAGCTGTTAATCCTAGGTTATACGAGAGAGTCATCATATTGCCTGTAACTTCACGTAATGTGGCCGAAACTTTGTCTGGAGCCAGCATCATGGGTAAACTGCCTGCTAACCCATTGGTAACTCCAAGAGCGGCAGTGAAGACGAATGCTGATGCCTCCCCTGCAATCACAGGTTGATCACGAGGAGAACAGCACAACAATATAAGTGGTACAAGTAAAGCTCTTAAGCCAGACATCAAGATGAGCTGCCTTCGTGACCAGCTGTATGGAACTGCAGCCAACAGTTTACCCACTACATCAGATGTATTGAAAGTAAACATAAGAAGAACTGGCATCCATGTTCCCAAATTGCACGAAATGATTTCTGACTCTATTCCAGGATACAGGGATAGAGTTACACAGTACGCCAGTGCTATACAAGCCATATATGGGTAAATGGCATGGGCAACTTTCCATCGGGACTCCAATCCACCTGAAAAAGCATATTCAAAAGTGTAGTGTATATTTGAATCTACAATCATACAAACTAAACTCACTCCGGAAACTTCCAAATCGCCCAGCGGTACAGATGTCAGGAGTCATCACATGTTCCACCTTAAACGCAACGTTCGGTATATCGTGCGAAGCGGTCGCCGAGGTTGGCGATGTGACTGGGCGATTTGTAGCGTTATTATTTGTTGCTACACTAGTTGTGGTAGACGTTAAATTATTGATATTGGTCTCTAGCACATTCTCAGCTCCACTTGGGTTTGATAACTCGTATACCGGATTGCTGTAATGTATAGTATTTGAGAATATGATAATAAATGATAATTCTTATAGTAAGAACCTAAAACTGAGCGTTGTAGTGCCTGGAGTTATGTGGACAGGTGGACTGGATTCCAATGCCAAGACTCCATAACGGGCGTTAGACAGTTCATTTTCTATGGTGTCACTCTAAAAGGATATGAAAACATACAATAATCAATAATGAGCAAAGCAATTTATAGTTATAAACTCACCAATGTGTGATCATCGTCGGGTCGAAGTACGATTTTAGCACAAGCCTTCATATGGTATCGTACAAACGGCGAGTGGCTTGTAATGGAATGTAGGACATAGCTAAATGCTATATAAACCGTTGACGTCAGGAAAAATATAGCCGTTGACGCTCGATCGCTTTTGATAAGAAGTTTTGTAACAACGCGATTGGAAGATACCAAAAATCCAGCAATACCTTCAAAATACAATACATTTATTCATTTCACGAAATCACTATTTCATATCAAACAGAACTTACTTTCTCCGGCCATCACAGCTTGAGTATACTGTTTTGGTAACATACTGGCAAACCCATAAAAGCTGGACTGTTGTATTGTGCATCCCATGGCCACCAGAGAAACGGCAGCCAAGTTTACCGAATACGCCGTTTTAGCACTAAACATGTGCCAAGCCACTTCACAAAGTGCAACGAAAACCAATGTGGTGAACGATATCGCGTATCCTGAAATTAAACAAAAATCAAACGCTTTCCCAACTACAATGCTTTAAATTTTACGTACCAAAAGCAACTCGTACGCGAAAAGGTGCTAACGATAAGAATACATTATTGAGTAATACAGCTCCTAATGCAACTATGATGTACGTCATTGACATGTCCAACGCTACAGATTGACCCGGAAATCGAGACTGCCAATAATCTGCCGCTATGATGAAACTGTAAAGAAAGAGAGAAATGCATTTCTTGAGTACTTTCTGGAAAACCTCTAGGGATCATTTGAGCTTTTGTCCTAAGGGTTCAAGATGTTTCACATTAGTATTATTTTTTTCTCACCATATATTAACCTTTCGGTCGTCGCGCGTTGTACTTTGTACAACACCCTTGGTTTTGCGAATATCTCAGAAGTCTGACCACTTAGAAAGATGACGTCTTCGGCAAAGCTATTCAGTAGCTCAAGGGCTATCATTATTTGAGCCAAGAAATTCAAAATTTTGCCACTAGGCGGCGCTAGTGAGCATGAAACTTTTGTATCTTAGATCTCAGGATCCTGACCACTTAGAAAGATGGCGTCTTCAGCAAAGTTGCTCGGTAACTTATGGACTATCATTGTTAGAGATAGTTGATTCAAAATTTTGCCACCAGGCAGCGCTAGTGTGTATAAAACATTTGTTTTCTCAAATATCTCAGGAGCCTGAACACTTAGAAAGATGGCGTCTTCGGCAGAGTTGTTCAGTAGTTCAAATTATTTCTTTATTTAATCCTTAAAATTCGAGATTTTGTAAAATAATGATAGTTCCTGAGCTTCTGAACAATTTTGCTGAAGGTGCCTGTCTAAAAAGTCAAGATCCTGCAGTACCCGAAAAACAAAAATTTTATGCTCACTAACGCCGCCTGGTGGCAAAATATTTTATTTCTTCCATCAAATAATGATAGTCCTTGAGCTACTGAACTATTTTGCCGAAGACGCCATCTCTCTAAGTGGTCAGGCTCTTGAGATATCTGCAAAAAAAAGTTTCATGCACACTAGCGCCGCCTAGTGGCAAAATTTTGAATCAACTAGCTCGAACAATGATATTCCTTAACTTACTAAACAACTTTGCCGAAGACGCCATCCTTCTAAATGATCAGGATCCTGATATATTTGCAAAACAAAAGTAAAACTTTCAGCTAGTGCCACCTAGCGGTCAAATTCCGAATTAAATGCGGTACCATCAAGTAGCGCTTCACATCCAGAACTACTTTTCTAAAGACCTCAAGTTTCTATATTATCTGGATTTTGAGATATACCGATTTCAAACTGTGGTTTACTCGAACCGTATATTATTAAGGGACTGTTCATTTTATAAAGTGGACACTTTGTTTATGCTATATCTTTTTTATTTATTGATAAAATCGTAATCGGTTTTCTGTGCATCGTTGAACTATTATTCTACAATACTAGGAACATATAAGATCTCAGAAAATGCTTTTGGTTGAAGAGCTAAATAGTTTTTCCAAAAACTACTAAGAAAAGCAGTTCGTCAAAGTTTAACATTATTTTTCGCAAAACAAAAATTATATTTTTTATGAACAAATAGTATGTTTGTATCCTTCACTATTCTACTAAAGGTAAAGCTTTGAAAAAATCAATTATATGCCACCATTCTCTGATATTAGTAATTTTAGTGATTTACCCAGTCTCATACTTTTAAAATCATGTACACATATTTATCGATATACAGCAAATTGCAAAACGGTTTTCTCCGTATATTTCAATTGGTAATCTTAGAATGACATATTATGAAAATAATATGAGGAAAATAAAATCGATTTTATTACAGCAGTGTTGCCAATTTTGATGATTTTCAATAAACTTTGAAAGATCTTCTGAGAATAAAGCAATTGTGTTTATATTGTGCCTTAAATGTGGCGTGGGGACTAAATAACTAACTCGATGAAGGCGTAAGTTATTTTTCATATTAACACTGCATTGGCACTTCCGTCATGACATACTTATAGCCAAAAAATTCTACTCATATCAATTCCCTTGAAATTTAAAATATTTTTCTCTAAAATATATAGGGGAAAAATGATTTTATTATATCTGTAAAATTGTTGCTCCAAAAATTACTTGATTTTTTCTATCAAGTTTCTGATTGATGATGCTTTTGAAGAACAAGCCTTTTTTGAAAATAAAAAATATAAATTATCGAATTTTTAAGCCAATTTCTAACAATCATTGTTTTTGATAACCTCCAAAAATCGACCGTTATAATCGTTGTCCCATATTTGTGTGAATTGTAATTATTTTGGAGATTTTTTTTATCACAACATTGTACAATACTAGTCGAACGATGTGCAGAAAACCGATTGAAATTTCATTGATAAATAAAAAAGATACAGCATGCACAAGGTGTCCACTTTATAAAATGAACAGTCCTTATGCGATTTTGATGTACATTTGTTGATTTTACCGCATTATAAAGGGTCATACTGTAAATAAAAACCGTCGAGTATTATTCTTAAGAAGGAATACATTTTGGTTTGGTGTCGATAGATATCTTTGTTGCAAAATGATAGCATATAAATCACAACTGTTGTAAAAAGTACAACAGCGCGACAGCCCGAAGGTTAAGCAATTTTGAAGGTTTTTTTTTTCTTAATATCCTGATTTTTTGTGATTATGCCTTAAGATAGATTTACAAAGAGTTATATGAATAGCTCCTAAAAACCCTTCCATAATATCTTTTCTGAACAATTTATCCTATATTTGATAAGGTTAGGCAAATTAAATAATAATCTCTCATGGATCTAGGGAAGACAAAAACAAAATACACCCGGTTCTGGTTTTGCTCGGGAGATGCGTACCGTGCCAAAAAAGTTTTCATTCCAAGATTCCAAAAACCGTGCAAAAAAGTAGCACCATTTCTCGACTTTTCATGCAAAAGTAAGGTTTTGACGAAAAAAAAATGTATGAAAACTATTTTTTTTGCACGGCCGCATCTTCCCGGGTTTCCCGGATGGATGGACACTAGACTGATGCAAATTTTGAAGTTTTTGCTGGTGTCAATTATGACGAAAATCATTCTACCAAAATTTGAAATGATTTGGACAAATTTTGGTAATGCACAAGCCATTTGAAGTTAATATGGAAACACTGCTTTTTTGCTGTAGAACATAGTAGCCTGGATTACTTTGTTATATTCTTCCCGCCAGGAGAACAGTAGATGAACGAACCCACATTATGATCATGAATATCCATTTTTATTGATGTCCAATCAAAATGAGGTCTTCGGCAAAGTTGTAGTTATGACGAAGGGATAGAGGGCTGAACATAAGAAGTTTGCATATTCCATAATAATCTCCATATAAACTCAGAGTCATTTCACCCTTGGAAGAAAGTTCGCATTTCGGAGAAAACGTCCTTTCTTCCATTCTTGCCACGTTTAGTGACAGTTTTAAATCCCACTTTTTTGGAAGGAACTTGTGAATTCAGAGATTCACCCTTCCTTTTGTTTATAGTTGCAACCATGTTTAGTGAATAAACGGAAGAAGACGTGACCTTCGAGAGGATTTTTTCCCCAAGACGGTGTCCAAGAAGGATTACCACCGCTAGCTTTCGCCAACTGGTCCAACGAAAAATCGAAGGCACGGGTCCAAACAAGGATCGTAAAGGGATCAATAGTAGAAAAATAGTACTGAAAAATACTGTTTTAGTAGCACTGAAAAGTACCGTTTTTAATTTTAGCACTGCAAAGTACTGTTTTATTGCTTAAGGTAGTTAAAAAAAAACTTCCAAGAGCAGAGAGAATTCATGTACGCACAACACGAAGGTACGATGCGCACTAGAGTGATGCAAATTTTGAAATTTTTGCTCCCCTATGCTTAAACGATTTTTATCATGGTAAATAGCATCCTCCCAAAGTTTGAAATGATTTTAAAGAAATTTGACTGTGCACACGCCATTTGAAGTTTATATGGAATTTACTATGAAAAACGCCAAGCTTTTGTGTTCAGCCCTCTATCTCTTCGCCATCATTTTTTATGGAAAAGTGAACAAACTCTTCTCATGTGCAATCCTTTCAGCTACAACTTTGCCGAAGGCCATATTTCGATTGGACGTCAGGATAAATTGATATTCATAATTTTAAAGTGGGTTCGCATTTTGCATGCTTAATCAACTGCTCGGCAGGCAACAAGGGAGCTCCTGGTGGGAAGAATAGATCAAAGTAATCCAGGCTACTATGTTCTACAGCAAAAAAGCAGTGTTGCTCTGAAAGTAACCGTTTAAGCATAGGGGAACAAAAACTTCGAAATTTGCATCAGTCTAATGCGCACTGATGTCATCTCATAGTGAAATGTCATTCTTTAAATCTTAATGAAGGATGTTGCTGAAGAAACAAATCCCTTTTGAGCTAATTATGTTCGGGATTTATGTAGATGTTTGCAGGGCATTAATCCCATATGAAGCTAAATAATAGTAAAACAAAAACTCACGAATATATCTTCTCCTATCCGTCGGATTGAATTTCTCTCTTCAGTATGCCTCTTATAACGAAAAATGAGTTTTCACTACGAAATGATAACGTGTTTGAAACATTTTTTTCAAATTACTCCATAGTAATTCCCATATAAACCTACATAGTCTTTGGGCCACCTTTAAATTCCCACCTAGAAAGCTGAAAATTTCACCAACCACTATTTTTATGGTAGCGAAGATATGGGAAATTGGAATTTTCGAACCGTCCTAATGTAGAATCTGTCTATAGGCCTCTGCACTGTTTTGATTTTGCATGGAATTTTAACGTTTACAGGCCTTGTTGTTTACACAATTTATGGAAGAGTGAAAAAGAGATGTTGAGTTTTGTGCAGAGTCCTATACTTTAAAGGATTTTTGGAAGACCTAAACTTGTACTCATTAAAGCCTGATTAAGGTGAAGATGAAACGAAGCCAAACTTCAAATTTTCAAGCACACAAATCTGGAGAAGCGAACACCCGTTTGAGCTGAAAACCTTATCGATTGGTCACCACCAGCTAGTGACTAATCGATTAAGTTTTCAGCTTAAACGGATGTTTGGTTCTCCAGATTTGTGCTCTTGAAAAATTGAGGTTTGGCTTTGATACATCTTCATCTTAAAGGTATTTGCTAGCCTTACTAATGATTTTTAGTATTTTATTATTTTCTTTTGCAAAAGTGAAGTAAAGTGTTAAAGTTCAATTTGGTTTCTTTTGTGCCTCAAAAATACTCTAATAATCCCTTCTTTAAATTTAAAAAAGTGTAGTGATTTTTAGTATGCTAAACATATCATTGATATATATGGTTCTTAAACTCTAATATGTTGCTTATCTTGACAGACTTCTTCAGTGTCCAGTACTTACTAGTGATCTTTATTATATTATTTTTTCTTTTGCAAAAGTGAAGTGAAGTGTTAAAGTTCAATTAGTAGTTTATTTTTCCTAATACAAAAAATCACAATGTCTTGAAATAATAAAAATGAATTACTTACAAGGTAAAACCTCGTTGAACGAACTAATGCAATCTACGAACCAATTCAACTTACGAACCCCCGATCTAGTTCATAAATTGAAGGATACAGTTCAAAACGTATAGCAGATAAAAAGTAAGTTTTGTAAGGATATTGAAAAGAATCCTTCTTCTGAATGTATTTATTAAAATCTTTGGAATTGGTATGCATTCGTGCATTTAAAATTTAATTTTTGTATCAATTGAATGATATACCTATAAGATCGACTCTCACCCACCTGTTATATGGCAGCACGAATCCTACGCCGGCCGTCATCAATGCAAAAAATACTAGCTTTTTCCTATCCTTGGGTGGTCCACCTCCCTCCATCTCCGGGCTGTCAGATGTATCAAAAGCCCTTCGTCCTTCCAAAGGCTCATACGATGTATTGCCACCGTTTTCTGTTGCTTCCATCATTTTGTCGACGGACTTAAGAGTAATTTAACGAGAACACTTTTGATCAATATCAAATGGCAATAGCTTCTAGTCGTCGGTAGCACAATTTATTGCTAACACATTTAAGTCAATTTTCTACTTTGCACAAAATCGATATTCAGTAGCATCTTGCTTCATCTATTCTACCCAATGTATCCTCTTTTGCTGTTCCACGCACAACTTCACTTCTGGCAATACAGATCTCGATCGCGACCGAAAAGTAGTCATTTTTGATTAATCATTCTAACAACTGTGGAAAATTTCGTTTGAACTGGTTAATAGAACTTTAAAATAGCAATTAATGCACAATATTCACAATTTTGATCGCTCCGATACGTCTGCTCGAATTTGAACCGTGGTGCAGAAAAATATGACATAAATAGTGCTCCTGTGCGCATGCTGCAATCTCCGATTTTCCGCGCTCTACCCTCCACTCGGGGGAGAATAGTGAAAATACAAATAATTTCCATTTGAGAGATGAAAACAGAGAGTGGAAATATTGTTTATATTCGCTTCGTTTTCGTAAATTTTAATACACACCGGTGTATAGCTAGCACGCAGTTGGCCACTGACCAGGTTTCTCTCTTTTTAATGCAGTGTTCAAGAGATTGTTAGTTTAAGTGGCAATCACGATGATGGATCATCCAACTGGTGGGATAGTTTGGATTTCACTATACAAATAATCAATTCTAAATTAGATTCACGTTTCATTACTGAAACTAAAATTAACTGAAAACTAAATCATAGGTAACACCGTACGAAAAGCAGTTATTGAGTCGATTCATGAATCGTGCCTCTTAGTAAGTGTAGCTCTATTAACATGCTGAGAGACAGTTTTCAAAGCCGGCAAAAAAATTGGTTCTTTTACAAACACTCAAGGAAGTTTCTTAGTAATCTAAAGATGAGTAAAAAAACATCACTCGATAAGAGAAATTGTTTGGAGCACAAATAGCAGTACCGCAAACATGCAGATAAACAGCAAATCCAAGTTGAGGATCGCAGGATTGAATCTCGATAATCGATGACCTTTTCGGGATGGAAAGTTTTCTTGACTTCCCAGGACCCACAGTATCTTCGTGCTTGCTACACGTTGTCGGAATGCATCTTATTAGCTCCACATCAAGAAACTTCCAGAAAGTACTGTATTGTTTCAAATCACTCGATTTTTTCCCAGGATGATAAATTCTTCTATAACACTGCGGAACACGTTTCTGTCTCAAGCACCAAAATATCACTATATTTCTTGTTAGGGGATGCGGAATCCATTGCTGTTTTCAAAAATATCATAGCACGTCTAGGTTTTGAGATATTGGCTATTGAAAATGCTAAATTTGACAATTTCAGCCAACTTACATGCAAATTTGTCAGCTTGTATGGTCATTTATTTGCTAAATTTGCCACAGAATTCAAACTTCATGTGTATAACAATACTTATCAACAAAGTTCATGAGTTTTGCGATGCTTAAAAGTTATTTTTTGATGGTTTAAAAAAGTATTGTATTTTGCCATATAAGAGAAACGAAGAATTTTGTATGGAGACTGCAAGCATGTTGAAAAATCGATTAAATCCAAATTTAATCGTGAAATTTTAACCAAATTTCAACTAAAATGAAAGATAAAGTCTTATATTGTATGTTGGGTGCATTAGATCACAAAAAGGATTGATAAATCATACTTTAAATTTTATGTAAACATCAATAAAACCAGTGTTTTATACAACTTTGGCGACCTATAGCTAAAAATTGTGACGTGCTGGAACATTTCTTAGAACGGCATCTGATTCAGCGACCCAAAATCTATTAGAGACACATAATTTGATTCTTGAGACACGCAAAAATGTCATTTTTGTTACGCTGTGTAATTTATACAACAGTTTGAGGCATGATAAAATGTGTTGAATTTTGTATTAGGAGTCATGCACAAATTACGTCACGCCTTACAAAAATTTCGGAGAACTCATACAAAAAACGTGACAAAGGGGGGGAGGGGGTCAAAAAAGTCGAAACTTAGCGTGACATAATTTGTGTACCATCCCTTAGAGGTCCTCTTCATGATATCTGACCAGATTTTTGTATCTTTGTATGTGGTTAAAGTTTTCGTAAAACATCTGAAGTTACCATGCTGCTAAAGCAGTAATTTATGCATATAAACGGTATACATGAAGTATCACGGAGAAAAAAGATTGGTAAACACAACCAAATATAAGTTTGGGTTGAATTCTGCACAAACAAAATCTTAGTTTGATGCAACCTCATACGGTGGTTGAAGCAAACAAATTTCTTGGTTATTTTCACTTCAACTATTCATCTAGATTCAACAAAAAAAATTGAACAAACAATGAAATGGTTGTTTCGTTTGACATTTTTAAAAACAACTAACGATTTAATTTGTTTTAAATAAGAAACAATAGTTTGAAGTTGCCAATCTTTAGTTTAATACAATCGATCCATTGTTTGAAACAAACAATTATTTGGTTTACATACATTGTAAGGCAACTTTGGCACAGAAAGCTTTCAGCTAATAACTGTGGAAGTGCTCATCGAACACTAAGTTGGGAAGCAGGCTATGTGCCAGTGGGGACACAATGCGAAGGAAAAGAAGAAGTATCCTCATAATCTGAGACGAGACTCGCGTAGACGGTCTTCTTTTTCTGCGATTGCTGAGTTTTTTTTCTTATTCCCCTCATTGTTTACATCATTCTTGAGCAAGCCGTTCAAGCTCTCACATGACCATCTCAGCAAAAAACTATTGCGTTTGAATCACACCGAAGCATAAACGGCATTTTAAGTGAAATTTGAAAATGTCTTATAAAAATCGTAGAAGTGCAAGCCCCTGAAAATAGGCAAACATACTGTTATAACAGTAATACAACCTTCGATTGTACACGCTGATAAAATTTTACTCAACACATGAAGTAGCCGTAATTATAAATCCACACTTTTCGATCACAGTGTATTCAGATGACGTCTTCTTGTCAGATGATCAAAACAAAAGCTGAGACGTATTCCGATAGTATTTCGTGTTGTGTTTTCATTGGTGACTCATTCAGTGCAAGAAATTCTGGAAAATATATTGGATAATTGAGAGTGCAAGTTGTGTTTCCCTGTTAACATTCCCGTATAATTTTCTTCCTGGTCGATTGAGGCTACATCCTACCGTAAAATGTCCCTCAATACCGCTCACGCCAATAACGGAGTGTTAATTCATGCCGGAGAAGGGTAAGTGGATATTTATATTATTTTGTGAAATTTTAGTTTCTGTAGCCAAAAACATTTAATTGTAATTTCAAAACTGTTCTTATGATTGATTAATTGTGAACAATAAACCGCGGATAGTAAAGCGTAGATATTTTATTGCGAAATAGTTATTTAGTATTGTGAAATTGTCAAGCGTTATAGGCTGATTGATTAGCAATTGTTATATACCGACATGTAAATTACTCTGATTATAACTGTTTGACAAGCAGAAAGGACTGTCCATTAATTACGTCAGACAATTTTTAACATTTTTTAACCCCTTTTCCTACATGGTCAGAACGTTTGTATAGAAGATAACAATCAAGCCTATGACGCGCAAACCCCATCTCCCCCTTTAATCTCTTACGTAATTAATGGACAGTCCCATAAGCTACATCGATGTCTATGAAGGTTAACAAAACGACGTCATTAATTTGTTTTCAAAAAGATAAACATATTTTTGTTTTTTTCGGACGTAGGAATTTTATTGTTTTAATATTCCTACCTCAAGGATTGTGTTTACAAATGTTTGGATTATCTAGATTCAGTAAACCAAACTGGAACATTGAAGAGATTCAACACTATGGAATTTTCACAGACTATGTAGTTTCGCTGATGGCCAGCGTGAGCCCAGCGAAGAATTTCCATTCTGAAGTTACTGAATGAGTGAGGTGTTAAGGTTGTACCATACATACCAGACTGTTTGGTGTGCGATCTGATTCCACATTTTTGGGGTTCGGTCAATAGAGCTTAGTGACATTTGAACACAAGTAGACTAGCATACGCTCGTCATACACAGTTTTTTTTTGTTTTCCTCAAAGAAACTTGCACGCGCTATCCAGACTCATCAAAATGCATATGGAAATATTACCCAATTTGGAAAATTTACACCCGAATTCTGGGTGTCTTTCGAAATAGAGTGCATATTATTTCCTCTAAGATTCACAACTACATCTACACTGGGGCACCCATACCATTGGGCGTGATAACCACTATAACAGTTTGTCAGGAGAATGTTGGAAACCAAGGATCATGACCAGTGCAGTTAAATGTCAAAATTTTGGAAAAATTGAAAAGCTTATAGAAGCATTGCATGCAAAATATCGCATCAGCAAATATTGGCTACCGATTGTAATTCGGAAAAGGTCACCGGGAAAAACATTTTGCAATGACTTTTTCACTAGGAGCGATGATATTGGCAATATTCAAATGTCAAAGTCACGTGAAATTCATGACATTTAACAGCCCTGATCATGACCATTTACACTCGATCTGTTTCTTACCAACCGCACGGATAAGGTTTTTGGGTTTGGCCAGGTCAGCTTTCTTGAACTGTATCACCATGATCTTATTTTTGCATCGATGGATTTTGCCATCTCTCATCCCACCGGCCGGTACACCTACCGTGATTACACTAATTTTGACTCCCATGCTTTGGAAAACGCTGTTCTGTCTATTCCCCAGAACCGTTTTTATCAAATGGATGACCCAAACGAAGCAATCGATTTTTTCTACGATCATATGAAAACAGTTCATGATTCCTGAATTCCTCTCCGTACTGGTACTAGACGCCAGCAACATAATCCGTGGTTTTCTTATGCTGTACACCAGGTCTTACTCAAGCGGGATCTGGCATACAAGGACTGGTAACAAGCTCTATTACACGTGAAGAATGTTAAACGACAAAGATACAAGATAATAAGAAACCGTGCCAACACGAAAATTACTCAAGCTAAACAGCGGTATTTGAACCAATTTTTTAACATCAGTGTCCCGTTCAAAACCCTCTGGAAGCGCGTGAAGAACCGTGGGGTAGGCAAAGATGCAACATATAAACCGTGTGAATTCGATCCGGAGACTGTAAATCGTACATTTTTGACTAACTACATAAACAGTAATCACCGGGCATCGAGACCTTTGAGATCAACACCACCTTCACCTTACAATTTTTTCATCAATTTTTTGTCAACGCAATCTGGGACATACACTCTAATGCGGTTGGGACGGACGATTTTCCGATTATGTTTATTAAAATCGCTCTGCCATTGATTGTCCATCACATAACGCATTTATTCAACGTATTCATCAGAACTTCTACGTTTCCTGAGTGCTGGAAGCACGCAAAGATTACACTGCGGAACACGGTTTTGTCTCCAGCACAAAATACCGTTATTTACTAAATTAAGGGTTGCTGAGTCCATTGCCGTTTACCGAAATATCATGGCACGTCTAGTTTTTCAGATATTGACTGTTGAAAATGCTAAATTTGACTGTTTCAGCCAACTTGCATGCAAGTTTTCCAACTTGTACGGCAATTTATTTGCTCAATTTGTCACAGAATTTAAACTTCATGTATAGAACAATAATTATCAACGCAGTTCATAATATTTTCAATGGTAAAATGTCATTTTTTTGTGGTTCAGAAAAGTATTGTATTATGCCATATAAAAGAAACGCAGAATTATATATGAAGACTGCAAGCATGTTGAAAAAAATCGATTTAACCTAAATTTTATCGTAAAATTTCAACTGATTTGTATCTAAATTGAAAGTTCAAGTCCTAAAAGCCTGAAAAGAGTCATACTTGCGAAAGCAGACAGTTTTATGTGGTGATCATTATTCAAGCAGTGCAGCGGTTTCATCGGGTGTTCCTTAAGGATCAGTATCAGTTCTAGGCCCTTTTTTTCTGCTGTCATATTAATGACCTACTGAAGTACTGGTCTATGGACCGATGCACGAGTTCACTATCTGACGTTTGAGCCGTGCCGTGCTATAGGCCTTTTCATGTGACAGATCCGTCTATGCATTTGTTTACATCGGTGGTGGACACGGGCCTGTCATTTTCATAGAAGAAATGTCAAAGTGCTTCCCGATCAGCTGATTTGAGACGTCATATGAATGGGCCTATTTACGTGACTATGGCAACTAGTGAATTCGGCACCGCTCAAATGTCAAATTAGTGAACTCGTGCATTGGTCCATTCAGAGGACCAATGCACGAGTTCACTAATTTGACGTTTGAGCGGTGCCGAATTCACTCGTTTCCATGGTCACATAAATAACACGGCACCGCTCAAACGTCAACGAGTGAACTCGTGCATTGGTCCATTTATGCAGATGATGTTCAGCTTCACGTCAGACGATTTGGACCTTCTACGAAATTCAGATCTCTGATCCTCTGATTGGTCACGACGAAAAAGATGAGATCGATATACGTTACAGGGGTCCGACGGAGAGCTTCAAGTTTTCCTGTATCGTCAGTTGAGATGATTAAATCGTTGATTCTTCCACATTTCCTATTCGGCGATAAACTACATGTTCATCCAAGTGCAAATTCCTTTGAAAGACTCCGTGTGGCGCTAAACTGTTGCGTACGGTACGTGTTTGGATTACACCGTCTTGACCCTGTAAGTCACTTAGAACAGAATCTGATTGGTTGACTACGAGGCTTCCTGGCCCATCGATCGATGTATTTTGTTGCAAAACCTGCTAACATCACAGTCACCAGTTACACTGTATCAGAGGATCATTCAAACCCGAGGTCGTTGTTTGAATAACTTGATAATTCCAGCAAACAACACCACATGTTATACTAGTTCATTGTTCGTTCGAGTTGTAGTAAACTGGAACAAATTACCACCCGTAATAAAGCGTTCATCGTCGGGGGCAATTTTCAAAAGAGGCTGCATCAATTTTTGGAACCGCAATAGTTAGAGTTAAAAAAAAATTGTGTATTAAAATAAGAACTGTAATATAAGAATAGTTATATCTTTGCTAAACCGGAGGTAGCAATTTTAAAAGATTTGTATCTTACGCTGCTGGTCAATAAAAATAAACAAACATTTACAATCACTCTAACACTGCAAACAAATTGATCATTGCAGTTATCTGAAAACATAGATAGACATTTTCTAAATACTTTTATAAATGGAAAACATGACTTCAATAGCTCAATTTGCAACATTTCGCTGTTGAATAAAATTTCTTTTTTACAAGATTTTTTTATCAGAATGGATCAATAAAGGTCACTATTTGGACACTCACCGCATCAAAACATAAGCACCACCATATTTGGAATCGAACATTGTGACGCGTTGCTGTTCTTGTTCTTGACATTAAAGCAATCGAAAGCAATCCCCCACTTTATTCTCACTTTCGCACTTATGAGGCCGCACTTCGCATTCTAGTTGTGAAAGAAATACACAATATTTTCACAGCTGTTACAACTGACAATGAGCCATTTTACGACACGTTTCGGAACAGCTGATCGCCGCAACGGCGTCAATTGACAGGAGACCTGGGATTAAATCCAGCGTGATTTTCAATAACGCCTCATCTTACCAAACGAGGACATGGAGAAAATGACAAAAATGAGATCCAAAAATGTTCGTTACTGCAACATTACACCTAGTTATTGTATCAGCTACCTCTTTGTTACCCATATTGCACATAAAAAAGCACTTTTGTGATCAGAAATATTTTAATAATTTTTCTCCATTTAAGTTTTCGCCTGGATGAAAAACTACGCTAGAAATGCGCACAGTCATCAACCATCATCATCGCGAAAACTGACGCCGATGATTGAAAAATCCCAGGTCTCCTGTCATTTGACCAGGCTTCGTAAAATGGCTTATAAGCCATTTTACGAGACGTTTCGGAACAGCTGATCGCCGAAACGGCGTCAATTGACAGGAGACCTTGGATTAAATCCAGCTTGATTTTTAACAACGCCTCATCTTACTAAACGAGGACATGAAGAAAATGACAAAAAAGAGATCCGAAAATGTTTGTTACTGCAACTTTACACCTAGTTATTGTATCAGTTACCTCTTTTTCACCTATATTTCACATAAAAAGGCATTTTTGTGATCAGAAATATTTTAATATTTTTTCTCCATTTAAGTTTTCGCCTGTATGAAAAGCTACGCTAGAAATGCGCACAGTCATCAACCATCATCATCGCCAAAACTGACGACGATGATTGAAAAATCCCAGGTCTCCTGTCATTTGACCTGCTTCGTAAAATGGCTCATAGTCCATTTTACGAGACGTTTTTGAACAGCTGATCGCTCATTTTCTGAATGAAAGTTTGACAGGAGGCGGTGTCGTAACGTGTGAAAGTAAAAGCAATGAGCCATTTTACGACACGTTTCGGAACAGCTGATCGCCGCAACGGCGTCAATTGACAGGAGACCTGGGATTAAATCCAGCGTGATTTTCAATAACGCCTCATCTTACCAAACGAGGACATGGAGAAAATGACAAAAATGAGATCCAAAAATGTTCGTTACTGCAACATTACACCTAGTTATTGTATCAGCTACCTCTTTGTTACCCATATTGCACATAAAAAAGCACTTTTGTGATCAGAAATATTTTAATAATTTTTCTCCATTTAAGTTTTCGCCTGGATGAAAAACTACGCTAGAAATGCGCACAGTCATCAACCATCATCATCGCGAAAACTGACGCCGATGATTGAAAAATCCCAGGTCTCCTGTCATTTGACCAGGCTTCGTAAAATGGCTTATATCATCAGTGTTGCCGTTTCGTAAAATGGACTATGGGCGATATTCATTTATCGCCCGGGACATCCTTGCTACGAAGAACACTGTGCGTGTATATTGAGCTTTTCGAGAAATTTTAGCATTTCGATCACTTCCTCTTTACTTCGAATGTTACGCGCCATGGTTTGGTACTAGTTGGGCACTTTGCGAATCTTTTCTCAAAACCGCAGACCACCACATAAGTTGCGCGCCGATCGATTATGCGCCGAGTTGTAGGTCGGTCAAGACGATTTCAATCGCTTGCAACTTGAACACAAGAGGGTACGAACAATTTTGTTCCATATGTTTTGTACCGTAAAAAGGGGTGAATAGAAAAAGTGGGGCGAATAGAAACAAAGTGACCTACAGGTAGAAATGCGTATATTATTCAAAGATAAACATAAAAAACCTACTGAAATATTTTTTTTCCATTAGTTCAATAGTAACAGAGTATCGACAGACTATTTTCAAATCATAAATTTTGCTACATTTTGCTTAAACAAAATAAGAAGAAAATATTGAAATCTCAACTATTTTTGATAGCTTGAAACATCCGTCATTTTTGACAATTTGCAACATGATCCAAAATTGAAATTGTTTTTAATAATTTCAATTTTTTTCTTCACTAGACGAATTTGTTATGATATTTCTTTAAGATGCACTCGAACAAGTGTTTATTTTTCCATTTAAATGAAAAAAATATTGATATTTACTGAACAGTGTTTCTATTCGCCCCATTGCGGGGTGAATAGAAACATACAACATTTTCACAAATATTTGTACGAACTATTTTTTGTTTTTTAACGGCAATTGGGTCTCAGCTAAGGAAGACGGGACCCATATTTGAGAGTAATAAAAATGGTTTTTATCTACACGGTTTAAGTTGTACACATTCAAACACGTCGGAGAGTGTTTCTATTCGCCCCATTTTACGGTATCGCTAAGACAATTATGATTGCTCTCCATTTTAGGACTCGAGCCCTAAAATTGATTCACTTCCTCGGCAAGATATTTTGACATTTCTTTATTTACTTTTTGGCTGGCGCACAACTCGGCGCATGGGCCACCGGCGCGCAACTTGTTGGACAGTCTGCGGATTTAAGTAAAGATTCGCAATACCAACTACAAATTGTACGGTCATCTATGCTCATGCTCAGAATAAAGATATTAGTTGTAATTTACAAAGTGTTTGAATTTTCAACATCGCTCTTTATAGTTCAACTTTTTAGAAATCCTGATTTAAACATGATTTGCTTTGAGGTGAATGCACTGGATAATTAGGTTCAAAGCCTCATGAACAATAAATATATGATTTGTCATGAGTGCGCAAAACTATATGCTTTTTTATTAAAAATTAGGCGCGAATTTAGCTTGGACGCCGTGATTTTTTTTTTTTTTTTGCACCGTTCTGATGCTGTGTACGAAAAGCGAGGTGCTATCACCTGTGCTGTGCAAAACTGAAGTGTTAAAAACGCATTTTGCATCGAAGCACGTTTCGAGGCACGTTCCACTATAAAAAAAATCCAATAAACAGCATTGAACTGAAAATAATTGACCTTTCGATTATCGCGCGACTGGCTATAGCCAAAACCAGTAGCTCAAAAATTTGAAGAAATAACTTTATGGTATCTTCAGCAAAGTTGTAGATTTAGACAACATGAACAAGTTTTCTTGAGACAGTTTTTGTGTAGGACTTCCCTATTTTCAGATAAACCAATTATAATTTTCGTCAAAATTTCACTTTAATCAAACCGTTATTGCTTTTGAACTAGTGATTGGAAGCATCGTTCAAAAATATATGTTAAAATACAAGATATGTCTGACGGATTGAACAAACTTCATTCAAATTGGTTTATAATTAACTAAGATCTAACCTAACAAAATTGATGATTTTTACCATGTACAAAATACATACATTATCTCTGTCAACCAGAAATTTGATTAATCATTATTATGTACTCCGTGATTAATTTTCAACGTGTACAAAAAAATCATTTTTATCTATTTTTCCAGCATCCTTATCTTCTGTGACAATGTCACCATGGAGTTCAGCGGTCAGGATGCCCCGGCTTTCAAGGGCACTAAGCAGGGTCGCGTCTATCTTACCACGCATCGCATGATTTTCAACAACAAGAAGGCCAGCGATCCGATGCAGTCGTTCAGTTTTCCCTTCGTCACACTAAATGACGTGAGTATCAATCTATTTTATGCTGCGTTTTAGCTTCGGCTTCTCTCTGGTCTCTCTCTATGTTTGTTTCTTCAGTTGAGCCGGTGCATGTGACACACTGACACTAGGGTGGTTCAAATTGTAATAAAGTTTTAAATCGGATCTCATATATCTTCCTCACAATCCTTATGATAACAATAGGGTTTTGTTCTTGAAATGGTGAAAATTTAACTAAATGCTTTTTTATCGTGAAGATTGTGAAAAATATATGAAAGATGGGATTTTCAAACTTTCTATGTAATTTGAACCACCTTAATCGACACACCCCTTCGAAGATTGGTGACTAAGTTGCGAAGCCGTTGCACGATAGCTGTTTCTTTTCTTATAATATGCAGCACGAGCACAAGGCGAATCTGAAGGCTGCCGGATACCAAATATCATTTTTGAAAGATCTTCTCTCTGTTGTGTGCCTTTTCTCCATTAGGTTCAACTCGAGCAGCCAGTATTCGGCGCGAACTACATCAAAGGCAAGGTGCGAGCTCAGGAGAATGGTAACTGGACTGGCGAAGCCAAGTTTAAGCTCGTTTTCAAGCACGGTGGAGCCATTGACTACGGACAGGTGAGTGAACCAAGAACAGCTTACGGGTAAAGGGCTGTATTGCGCTAACTGACCTTTGCTAAGTGCGGGTCGCTTTAACTTGTATAATTAGTGACATACTGGTTTTATAGTATCAAGGTCAATGTAATGATAATATTTGTGTTTGTGTGTTTTGATTTGAAATTTGTGTTTTTCGACTTCTAAGTGGAAAAAGTACTATAATTACCCTATAGTTTTTAGCATACTTAGATGAATTTGCTAATTGGATCCTTATAAAGCCCTGTTCAAATTTTAATACCAAATGCTTAAGCTTGAACCAGAAACACATGTTTACTAATTTTTTAAAAGGTTTTCAATATGATCCTGAACTCCGGTCCCAATTTTAGTGCCAAACGCTTAAGTTTAGGCTAGAAACACATGTTAACTTAATTTTTAATGTTTTTCGTTTGTTTAAGTCCTAAACACATTTTTTATGTTTTTATTTTAGATTTTGTCACACCCCTTGGCTTAAATTTAATTTTTTGGTGTATTTTGTTTTCCGTGTCCGTTCCGAAATGTCAGATAGGAACAAACCCAGTGTTAAAACTAAAACCCCTGAGATGTTTTTGTCGACTAACCGAACGTCAAACATGATCAAAAGTGTCAAGGTTCATTTATGGACCCTATTTTTTTTTTATTAAAGTTTAAATATGTTATAGCCATTATTTGAGCGGAAAAAATTGCTGAAGTAGTTGCAGTAACATGCTCTTTTGTTGTATTAAACAAAAACAAGACTTCATTAAACATTTTAGGACTTTATTTAAGTTCAAAAAACACTTTTTCCGATTCATATGTGATTTTGTCACACCTCTTGGTTTAAACTCATAAGTTCCTAAGGCCTTGTCCCAATTTTAGTACCAAATGTTTGAGTTTGGGCCAGAAACATATGTTAACTAATTTTTTTAATGCTTTTCATTGGTGAACTACAAATAAAAACAGATTTTGCCACACCGTTCGGTTTAAATTCAAATGTTGGGTGTATTTTGTTTTCCGTGCCCCTTCCGAAATTTCAAATAGGAACAACCCCTGTGTTAAATTGAGTTTTTGTCTACTAAATTGATTAAAAGTGTCAAGGTTCAAATTTGGACCCATTTATTAAATTAAATTTTAAATGCGATAATGACGTTATTTGAACAAGAAAAATTGCTAAAGTTCTTACAACCACTTTAGCAGTTTTTCCTAACGCTTCTACGCTTCTACCGCATTTAATATTTAGTTAAAAAAATGGGATAAAAGCAAGATTTCATTTAAAAAATTAGGACCCTATTGTCTTCGAGGCAGTAATACATGCAATTTTGGAATGAGCTGCTACTTTTTTATATAGGAAATATAAACATTCTAACATGTGTATATTATCTGATAGTCATGCAGTCTTATCTGCTTTGAAATCGTATACATGCACGCCAAAAATTGTATGAAAATGCTCCTTCTTACCTCAACAACTTTGTACTAATAATATGATTAATCTTTACTGAATTCCTGGGCATTGTGGAATTGACGACACGAAAGGCTGATGAATTAACCAGGATTTGATCAACCGAAATATTTCTATGTCTAGAGCCATTTTATGCAGTTCCAACTTGCTCCTAAAAGCCTATTTTTACAACGATTTTGAAACGACTTGGGTACAACATTTTGTGCAATTTCGTTAAATACCCTCAATAATTTTGAAATTTCTGAAATTATTATTAATAATTCTTATGTTATTCTTTATCTTCTTATTGGCTTTCACGACCCCACTGGGACAGAGCCGGGTACTCAGCGTAATGTTCTAAGAGCACTTCCACAGTTATTAACTGAGAGCTTTCTTTGCATAAGTTGCCATTTTCGCATTCGTATATCGTGTGGCAGGTACAATGATACTCTATGCCAGGGAATCAAGGAAATTTCCATTATGAAAAGATCCTGGACCGACCGGGAATCGAACCCAGACACCTTCAGCATGGCTTTGCTTTGTAACCGCGGACTCTACCCATTCGGCTAAAGAAGGCCCACAATGTGTAACTCGAATTGCCTAAATACCGATATATATATGTTGAAATAAAATAATATGGTGTTGTCCATGAATTACGTTAGCCATTCCCCTATGTCACACCTTTTGTATTGTTACCAATTGGTACTTCACAAATTTTGTATGTATGGTTACGTATCCTTGGATCTCTTTCGTACCCCCTAAGAGCGTGACGTTATTTATGAACGGGAGCGAGCCAATTTGGCATAAGATCTTTTTACATAAGCTCATTTGGCATAATGGTCATTAGACGGTCATTTGACATAATGGCCATTAGGCATAACCAGAAATATATCCCTTTTATCAAAAGATGCCATTCCTTAATGAAAAACGGTTATGCAAAAGGACCATTATGCTAAATGATAGTTATGTAAAATGTTCTTTATCTTAAATAACTCAGACCCTTTATGAATGGCTCCCAGTTATCAGTATTGTGTTAATCTTTGATCTATTTTATCTTTCCAAAGGCCATGTTGAGAGCGGCTGCTATGGCTCAGCGAAATGCAGGCACTGCGCCTCCACCACCATACACCCCTCCTGGTGGCGATTGGTATGCCGCACCCCCGCCAGCCTACACACCAAACCCGTACAACTATGGATGGGTTCCATCATCGACCGTATTTCCGGACCAACCGGCGCCGAACTCGATCTACATGCACGACAGCCCGCCACCGTATCCAGGAATCATATCTGGACCACCGCAAGGCCACCAGCAGGGCTATCCTCCACAGGCTTATCCACCCCAAAATGGTTCTGCCTATCCACCCCAGCAGCCGGGATACCCAATGCAAAACGGCGCTCCAGGTTATGGCTTTACTAGTGGGCCAGGAGCAGCCGGAGCATCTGCTGGAGCCATGGGCTTTACCCAACCACCTCCAGCAAGTGGGTTGTACGTCAGATTGCCTTAATAGCCGCTAAAGTAACCAACCGTTGTTTCGCTACAGATTCGAAAGAGGCTGAAGCCGCTCAAAGCGCATACTACGATCCAAATCAACCACAAACGGCGTATGTTCCACCACCAGCCTACTACGTATGGACGTGAATGCATATAAAAAGGATGATTAATTGATTTGGCCGTTTATGTTTTTTTCAGGAACCTCCTCCAAGTTACAGCTCATTGAACAAGAAGGATCAGTAATTTCGGAAGTTATGTTTCATCGTTTTATGGTACGC
This sequence comes from Aedes aegypti, assembly GCF_002204515.2. Lineage (NCBI taxonomy): Eukaryota > Metazoa > Arthropoda > Insecta > Diptera > Culicidae > Aedes > Aedes aegypti. The sequence goes on along the minus strand of NC_035109.1, from coordinate 256,508,961 downwards.
TACAATAAGGCTTCACAAATTTGCTTTTGAGCAGAGTAAAATCACCAGTGCAACTTACCACGTACCTAATTCTTACCAAAAGATAGGGTTCAACGCTTGGATATTCGGTATTCTCACTTGGATTTAATCATAAATAATAGCTGAATTGAACACGAAGAAGCTTGATCGGTTCTGCATGCACCATGGTTTGATGGATTGCAACAAGATTGTTGCTCGTTTAAATGAAATGAATAAATATATTTACCTTAGTACACATACCAATCCTGATAAAAATGTTAATCGTTTAGCTTTGTATTATATATGTGGTCATTGAATAAACTTGATCATGCAGCGTATTTGTTTAACATCAGCTTATTTCATTTTAAAATTATATAGAACTAAAGAAAAAGAAACACCTCTAAATAGATGAATGTATGTATTTTCAGCAGTTATCTTCCTTCTTCATGGAGAGCTTTTTCCATCCAAATGGTCTGAAGTTTGGCCGTAACGGAATGCGACACATTTTCACAACTGTGTAATGATTATCGTACGCATGCTTATGAATATCTATCGGGAATATTATGTCCGTAAAATTATACCTTGTAGTTCATAACTCTATCTGCATTAGCTTAGTTTAGACTGACTACCATTGGCGTAGCTAGGATATTTTTCTGGAGGGAGCCTAGCAAATACTTGTTTTACCTAAGTAAAACCGGCCGCAGTAATCATGATTTTCACGAATATCGTAGTAATAACAGATTTATATTGATTTCATTTATTAGTTATTTTGTCTCATTTCGAGGCACATAAGTGATATATGTCAATTTCAATTTTTCGCTACGAAAAACATTTTTTTTGTAATTCAGTCAAAAATCTATCAAGAATTCTAGCAAAAACTACAAGGAATGTCCTTGGTGTTTCTTCCTTGATTTTTTTTTTCAGGTATTCAACCATGTGCTTTGAAAAGATTCCTCTGAGAATTTCTACGGGAATTTCTTCATGAATTATGTTCGTACTTTTCAGTGCTTTCTCCTTTACCCATTTTCACTGAGTTCGTCGTGGGATTCCCACGGAAATCATTCCCAGACTTTCTATTTCTGATCTCACCAGAAAATTTCTCGAAGAATATCGAGTTGCTTAAGAATTCTCTCGAAGAATCCCGCTAGAGAATGCATCAGAAATTCGTTTAATCATTTCTCCTCTAGGTACACATTACATACAAATTCCTATTGTTAGTTTAAAGGATTTTCAGGAATTTCTGAGCATTTCTCCAAAAATAGTACAAAAATTCTAGGGCTGAGGCTCCTAGAATGTTTTGTACTACAGTACTGACCCGATTTTGTCAGCTTTTTGACCCGATTTTGTCAGCCTGTTTTAAATTTGTAAAAAAAATTGTTATCGTCATGTTTTACCACGTTACATTAAAATTGATGATGATGTTTGATGTCATGCACGCATGGGCGTAGCCAGAGGGGGCAATGGCAATGCCTTTTATTAAGTGTTAAAAATCGATATTACCAATATAAGGGAGGGGGAGCCCCTGATAAAAAAAAACTGACTACTTCCATGTCCATCGCCCTCTTAAAAGTCCATGTAACATGTCAAAATTTGAAAAACAGGAGCAAAATAAAATGAGGTTCCCTATTTTGTCAGCCTAAAATTCATTGAGGGGCTGACAAATCGGGGTCCTTACTGTATCTATATAATTAAAAATGGAGTGGTGTTTGTATGTCACGAAATGGCTTGAGAACGGGCTATCGGATTTTGAAAATTCTTCCATTGTTATATTCCTCAAGTTTTCCGACGTGTTCGTGTGTATAAAAAGTCCAGGATATTGAACGCAAAGTAGGAAAAACAGGAGTGCACGAAACTAACATTTTGTACGGGACGTTTTCATGTCGTTTTTCAACAGCCTACTTGATAGCAAGACGAAGTTTGCTGGGTCCACTAGTCTATATAAATAAAAATGGAGTGGTGTTTTGTATGTCACGAAATGGCTTCCAAACGGGTCAACCGATTTGAATGATTATTTTTTCCGTTTAATTCTTCAAGTGTTCCGACGTGTTTGTGTGTATAAAAATCCCAGGATATTCACCGGGAAAGTTGAAAAAATCGAGCGTGAACGGAACTGTCATTTTTTATGGGACGATCCATAGCGTTTTTCAACGGCCTACTTGATGGCAAGACGAAGTTTGCCGGGACCACTAGTTTCAAATAAAATACAATATACCAGCTCTAGCTACCACATTGTTGACATGTACCTCACAGAAAAGCTTTAGTGGTGTTTGTAAGGTTTACTACAAAAATTTATTTTTCTTTTTCCACATCTTTTATAAATGGAAAATGATTGGTGTTGAAACCAAAGGGATGACATCATAGTTTTTCAATATGGTATTTGACAGGTCTTGTTGTGCCTTCTTATCGGGAGCATAAATTTATACTCCAGTTGCAATTCTCACGCACACTTATATAATTGTTGAATGTTTACCTTCCGTATGAGTGAAAATGGGACAAAATGCGCCAAACAAGACAAAAACTGCGCAAAGCTGGTATGTGAGAATGTGCATTGCAAGTCTTCGGTTTTCTTATAAGTGGTTTTATCCGCGTTAGCAATGGCATTTAGCCATCGATCCCTCGCATCGGTTTGTGTTGGAAACTTATGATGCGAAATGTTATCATCGTGATAATTGTTCTTCTGATTATGAAAATCGACACCGCAAGAAGGAAAACAACACTTCATTGTGCTTTTCACGATAATAGAAATGAAACTTACTTTGGAATGGAAATAATAACGAACAATATACGTAGATTTTGTGTGCCTAGGTTCATTTTCCCACATTCACACCAGCTGCATTGCTTATAGCGTAATAGTATTGGTGAGCACTGCTTGCGTTCGATAAGAGGCAACAAAATATGGCCATCATGCCGGCCCCCTGGTTGAAACGGATGGAATTTTTACTAAAAGTTATTTGTAACCAAAATCTTAGATAATATTCGGTATGAACTCAGAAGTTTCATAATACCATGGTGAACATATTGAAGTGGAACTCATTATTCCTACCTCTATAAATTCCAAAAAAACTGAGTAGTGTTTGATCTTTCGACCTTGACGCTTGCACCTGAGGGGGCGGACGATTAGAGCAGGATCAATCGTGTTGCGCGCCGCTCGCGTAGCGCGGTGAATAGTGGTCGCGGATCGCGGAACGCGTTAGTAGTGCTTAATCCTTTGATCTTGTCGCTTCCCGGTCAACCAGTCAGTGATTTTCGATAGCGATCGATATAGATTCGTTTTGAACCGTTAGCGATCGCCATCGTTGGTCAAAGATCTATAAAGAATCATGAAGACTGGTTGGTCGGGTTGCTCCTATGGGGGCGAGTGACGAACACTTGTTCGGCGTTCAATGCGTTTATCTAGTAATATCGCGAATCCGATTAGGCGCATTCATTTAAAATTATAAATATATTTATCGTTTACCAAAAACGAATTCCTCCCCCATATCCAAACTCCCAGTGTTTACTTGTGGAACTGCAGAGGACTCCTCGGCTTCCATAAAGCAAGTAGCACGTCAACATTTCCCTCCCATCCCCAAATTGACCTGCGTTCGGACGCAGCCGGCGCCGTTATTGTTTGTTATAATAATAAGAGCACCAGTACTTACACATTGAGGATGCTACTGATCCCAAGTAGCGTCTGTTGGTTCCCTGTGTAAGTACAGTTGCACTTGCAATAACGGAGTAGAATCTGCGGGCGGTCAATCATGCTCATGCTCATGCTCTATAAATTCCAAACAAACTTTTCTGAAGAGTCTATTATCAACTGTTTAGTAGTACCAGTTTAAGGAGTTTAAGTCTATGGTAGTACCGTAAAATAGGGTAACTTTGATAGTTTTTTTGGAAGAAAATTTTAAAATCTACATTCAGTTTAAATGATATATATTTTGCATTTATAAAACAAGTACTGGTTTCCCAGTTATCGATTGCATAACAATTAATTTTGAATGGACTGATAATTTTTCAAAAAAATTAAAATCTATTTTCGATTTAGGGGTAACTTTGATAATGGGTATGTGAACACTTCTGTGCACTTTATTCAAATGGGCGTATCTGACAAAAATAAACAAATTGAGTTAGAGTGTTTATTGACATCAGTTCGTTCTCAAGTTTTATGAAATGTCATAAAATTCCAATATTATTGGTTTTAACATCAAGTAAACCATAAAAAACAAATAGGCGTAATTGAATTATGAGTTGATTTCTTCTTGAGTGCTATTTCGCCCTTTCTCCTACACACCAAACAGATGGTGACAAAAGGGCTTATTTAAACTTCTAATTCAATGTTGGGCATTTTACACATTTGTACTAATTTTTTCACATAATTTAACTTGTTAAGATCCTAATGATTGATTGCATTGTCAATTAAACCCCAATTCCAAACTTTTTACAAATAAAATTAAAGGCTACATGAATCGACCTGGTGCATTATTAGCACTTGCCATGAGTTGAAGACAAAGTGCAGAGAAGTCATCAAATGCATTTCATTCGTAGTAAAGCGCGGTCCACAAATTGCTTAACCCTCCAGGGGGAGGGGGCCCGATCAACCAGCCTTCCAATTTCTTTATAGATCTTTGTCCAAAGATGACGATCGCTATCGAAATTACTGACTGGTTGACCAAGGAGTAGGCTCAAGCGTTAAGGCTCATACGAAAATTTGATTTTTTGTTTTTCATACAAAAAGTGTTACAGAGAAGGGGAAGGAATCAAAAATTGTCAATTTTAGCGTTATCTAATAAATGGACGCTGCCTGATGTACTTTTTGCTGATTCCATTGCATTCCACTAGTAAATTTTGATAACATGATTTACATGTACTTACGGAGTCCTCTGAAGAGAGTCGACAATCTGGAAAACCTCGTCGCGGTGAGAGCAGCTCACCGACGTATCCTTTCACGGAGAATGTTGCCCGAATCTGGCTAATCATTTCTGGAGAATTATTGTATTACCAAGCATTATTGTATTCCAACCGACTACACTGAACTGGAAGTTGTGCCAGCCGGATTCGCTTGCGGATTGCAGGGTTTATAGTGAACTAATTTTGAACTAGAGCGGGTTTCCTACGCAAGTAAAACTTTATCTTGGAGTGGTTGTCTTCCAGGATTACGGAAATCTTGGCCTTCAGTGGGTTCCTCGAACCCCTCCAAATTGTAGGCGGCAAACGTTTCGGAGCAATCCTATTCACCCATCTACAAAGTGTTGATTTAAGCAATTATCGAAAAACTTGCTGCATTACAATGAGTATCAACTTACCTGCGACTATAATGTAGGCCTTGATGTAATAATATCACTTGGAAAGTACTTTTTAGCTTATAATTATTGAAAAAACAAGCTAGTGCAGAAGGGCGCAATTACAACTGCAGAGAACAAAACATCAAAACAAACAGGCTTACTTGACAGCTAATTTTCCAATTGGACTAGATTTTTGGGCGAAATTACTTCATGTTTTGACAGCAGGCGAATTCAACAAGGGCGCATTCATGAATGATGTTCAAAGAAAGGCACAGCCTTATTTTTATTAAATAAAGTTCCAGAACAGAACTAATTCATTGTGGGATATTGTTAAATTGCTAAAGCGAGTGATATTTAACATGACTAAAGATAATGCGGGTCAAAAATGAGTACTATAAGAAATAGAGAATTGAATTAATGTGTGAGAAATTCGATCGTCGATTTCTCATCTTCGCGTCGAGATCAATATCGCCCTTTTGAATAAAGTGCACAGACTTGAAAAGCGAAAACCAAGACTTCATTGGGGAATATGAAAGAGAACTTGAATTAGACTTTGTTCATAAAATAACAGAATTTAACAGGATAAACAGAGAATTTCACCTACCACAGTGTTTGAAGTTCAAATTTGCATGATGAACACTATTATAAGTCTATATGGTCGGCGTTAAGTCAGAGGGGACCAAGTACAAAACTTGGGAAAATTGGATTATTCTTGCATTAGATGCGGAATTACCTTATTTCACTTTGATCAGATTTGATGAATACTGTAAACAGCAAGCGATATGTAATAAATTCACTTTGGATGATCAATAAAAATCGATAAAAGTATGCAGTCAAAGTGGACCAAGTGCTCATTACCATGACAGCGAAAATGATCAGCGCGCTGAAGAATGAGACGAAATGAAAAACATTTCAAGAGTTTTGTCAGATTTTTTGACATATAATGATTCTTTTATCCATCCCTCAATAGAAATTCATAAGAATTACTTAATTCGATGCATTTGATTTTGATTTTTGACTATTTACCATATTTGGATGGGTGATCAGTAATTGAAAATTTAAGTACATTAGCCTATGAAGTTCACCGTCGCACTTGTTTTCCTCCATTTAGTTGTATAGTTTTGATAACATTTTAGAAAACAGACCAGATAAACCGAGAAAAATGATCAATTTAACCCGAAATTACGATTGTTTATTTTTTCATAAATTCTTCCAAATTTCTACAGTACGGATATTCCAAGGATTCCTGAAATAATTATCCCTGTAATTTCTCCATGAATTTCTTTATGAAGAACTTGCAATTACAATCGTAAGGAGTTTCGATAGAATTCCATTCAATACTCCAGGAATTTAGAGACATCCCCAGGGATTCCTTCAAAGATTTCTCCAGGAATTCTTCCGGAGGCTTCCAGAGTAATTTCTACAGGTCTTCTTCCAGAGAGTTTTACAGTTGTTTCTCCAGAAATTTGGACATTTCTCCAATGTTTACCTCATACAAGGTATCTACAGTGAAACAAAACAATAATGGAATTGCCTCCACAGATGCCTCCGAGTATTCCTTCAACAATTTATCCCATTCAGTGATTCCTACATATTTTTTTCCTAGTGATTCATCTGATGAAATCTCTGCAAGGATTTCTCCTTAGATTTCCTATGCATTTTTTTTAGGAATTTCTTCACGTAAAACTCTCGAGATCTTCATCGGTTCCTTCAAAAATGGGTCCAGAGTTTTTTTTTTAGAAATTCCAACTAAGATTTCCCGGGGAATTCTTCAGTTTTATTTGAGGTTCCTCTAGACAGGGATTGCCCCAGGAATCCATTCACATATTTTTGTAGGAATCCATCCAGGTACTTTGTCAGAAACTTATTCAGGTATTTCTGCAAGAACAAATTTTCAGAAAATGAGTGTGTGGGAAAATCTCTGAATGAATTCTTGAATTTATTTCTAATGTGGTTACTGAAGGAATTTATAAGGAAATCTCTGGAGGAATTTCTAGATGAATTCTTGGTGGAGTTTGGCTGTTCAGAACAATTCTCTAGAAAAAATCTGTGTAAATCCATGAAGGATCACCTCGAAAATCCATGGTGTAATTCCTGTAGTGATTTCACTGAAGGTATCTCTGGGAGAATTCTTGGGGAACTCGTGATGTAATTGCTTTTATAATCCTGCAGAAGTTCCTGGTGAAAACCCTGAAAGTATCCTTGGAGCAATTTTTAGAGAAATCATTGGTGGTAACTTTGCAAGAATCCCTGTTGAGATTTTTCTAGAAGAACCCTTCGAGTTGTCGTCAAAAGAATTTCAGGTGAAATTTGAAATATTCCTGGAAGAAACTATGGAGAAAATGTCTATGTCAGCTGCTGGAGTAATTTTATTAAAAACATTGCCATAGTAATCTATGGAGGAATTACTGTAGGAAATCCTCCTCCCTAGAGTTCCCTGGAGGAATCTCTGGAATAATCCTTGGTGAAATCCTGGAAGAACTCCTAGTAGAATTTCTAGAGAAATTGCTAAAGGTACTCCTGGAGCCGGTCTGAAAGAATCTGGTTGCGATTGAAAATTAATCTTGGAGGTTTCTCTGACAAAATCCCCAGTGAAATCCTTGGAAAAATCGCTGTAAGGATCACTGTAGAGATTATCTTGAAGGAATTTCTAGTAGAATCTCAGGAGAAATCTTTGAAATAAATCCTGGATGAATCCTTTTCCTACACTAATATTTTTATTTATCAATCTGACCAAGGGTTTTCCTTCATACTACATAACTTTCTATGGTTGCTATGCAACGCAAGTTCTACGAACCAACATGATTCAATGCACGAATGTTTCTACAAAATGTTCGTTTGTAGTTCGTGCACATATTACACAGTTCGCGCGAACGTTCGTGCAATTTGAACAAATGTTCGTGCATTGCCCGCACTGTGTAATCACAGCTTAAGTACTCGGTCCAAACAGTTTGCTTGACGTTGGTTTGCTCAAAAGCAGCATGCAAAGTTCTTGTGGTGCCCTTTTCTGATGTTTGTCCAGAAATATTCTTTTTCAGTGTGGTGCGGCAGTGCACCATAAAAGCGTATGGATACTTTGCTCCTTCATCTGGTGAGCTGTCAATGGGCTGTCATAATAAATCCGTCAAATCAAAATACATTAACAAAAGCAAAATGGCAGAATGCAGACGTTGAGCAAACGCGTACCGTAAGAATCGAGTGAAAATAGTTGCAATTTTATTAATTATCCCATTGTTGATTGGTGTAAAATAGTCGGAAGTGTGCTGCTGAGTTGTGGTTCTCTTCGGCGTACGAATTTATCGGTCGGAAATGCGTTTGCGTGTGGTCGCAGTGTTTTTACAAAAAGTGGCAAAATATCCACAGTGAAATCGCTGTGCGGCTGGGCTTTTGTGTGTAATGGAAAAGAATGTGTAATTAAACTAAGGTTATTCAATAACTCCTGGAAAACACTGCTTGGACATTGTGTTGGGTAGAGGAGGGAACGTCCACGGTAGCGGAAGAACAACCGAGGAATGACAAAACTTTTCTCGACAGCAGTGAAGCGAGAGGAGTGAGATTTTTGAAGGTAAGTGCGATAAATCGATAAGCATAAAGCGTACGTCATCTTGAGCAGAATAATAATTATTATATATATTTTATACTTATTTTTATTTTGCAATTATGTACTATGTAGGTTGTAGATTTATAATTGAACTGGTGCTTGAAGAACAACATTAAGTTCAAATTATTTTTTCAAATTACGATGATGTCAATATACATTTTTTTGTCTATTATGGTAAATAATTACTCGGGCACCTCCATGATTTATTTTGGCATTAAGGACTTCACCTTAGTTTTCATCAATGAATCTGATCTGAATCTGATCAGAAATGAAACCAAAATCTTTTCATGAACATCTTGCTGTTAAGTAATGCACCAAAGATATTGCTTAGAATAATTATTATCTGATAATCTTACAATACGTACCTTTTGGAGCTTCTCAGGGACTTTACCATAGATCAACTACTTCTTCTTTCTGGCGTTACTTCTCAACTGGGACAGAGCCCGCTGGTCAGCTTATTAGTATCATTTCAAACATTAAATTTATTTTATCTAGGTTATGCAAAATTATCATCCTTATTTAGTAAAACTAAATTAGGCTTTTATTTTCAATTTTGTTAACAACATATTTCATTTCATTTGCCGTAGCTGTTACGAATTTTTACAGGTGAGTTTATTTCACCTGCTTATAAGAGCTTCACCTAACTTTACCTAAATATACTATAACGTATTAATCTTGGCAATAGAAGATTGTTACGATTTTGTCTGAAATTATTAATCAGTATATTCGACATTGTTGTTTGGATATTTTTTGTAACTCATTAGTATTATACCAGGGAGGGAGCTACAGAATCATTTTCAAAATTTTATTTTGAATCCTCTTCCTGGTATTACAACAGCTAGTCTATATTGGTACAGCGTACAGCATGGCCGGCCTGGAAATTTGCCTGTTTTTAAAATAAAGTTTTAATTTTCTGTCAATAAGTGGACACAGACATTTTATACAGGCAAATATAATGCGCCACCGTCATAGAGGTCGCTGGGGAAGAACGAGTGAAATGCCACTGAAAATGTTTGTTTACGTCCAAAATTCAATTCTTCAACCCAAAAATTAGTTCATAATCAATCGATTATTGAACTATTTTCCATTGGCATACTTATTTTGTACCATTATTCTTGCCATATGTGTGATTTCACAACAAATAAAACCACTAACAAAGAATCCGGAAGTTTATAACCTTTGTTGCCAAACACCAATTTTCCAATTTTATCCCACTAATCGTACATGAGCACTGACCGGATCTGTACATTTTCAAAGGAAAAAAATGTATTCTGTTTCTCAATGATCTCTGATCGTCTACAAAATAACTATTCCGAGAAAAAGTGTAAATTGTGTGGTCCTTCCTATGCTGCACACGGTAAGTTCTCAACCCACCCTTTTTTTGCCGGTTCTCCTACTAGCCACCAGATGTCGGAGTGATCGTTTAGCTTTGAAAATATTTACCTATGTTTGTTACATTTAGCTTGACTGTCCTCAATTTACTGGAATCCCTCTCACCCTGACAACATATCTACTTGAAGGTTTCAAATAAAGAGCTTTTGGTTTATGTGGGAATATTATAAGTTGAAATGCTTCCAAATAAGGAGAAATCTTCCATTTTTGCAAGTATGAAGGAAAATATCCAAACTCTTTTGCAATCTACTACAGATGACACGCAGGACTTTAGCGGAGTTGCCTGTGTCATCCACAAACAAAGATTTTTGTAGAGATGTACCGAATATTCGGCCGGCCGAATATTCGGGCCGAATATCTCGAATATTTTGATTTTGCTGAATATTCGGTACGCCGAATAATGAATTCTGTTATTCGGCCGAATAGGCCGAATAGTGACCGAATAGTAACAAAATTAACTAATTAGGAAATTTAAAAAAATCAAAGAATTTATTCAAATGATGGTACATTGAAATTTTCGTTTAATGCATTCTATGAAAGCGGTTTGATGTCAAATATTAATAAATGTGAGAATTGCTCCAATATATGGCATTTAGGTGACTACGATGCTGCTCAATACATAAGATGTTCTCTGCAATTGAGTCTTAAGCTAACATTACAAGCATTGCCAAAGGCTCAAATAGGTATTTCGCTAGGCATAAAGCAACAGACAAACATCGGTTTCAACACCAACCAAATCTATGCGATGTCAAACATTTGTTTTCCCAAGTAACCAATTAGCGCTTTAATTCGCCCTCCGTGCTAATATAGTGCTATTATACAGCAGACATGCCCTATACTAGCCGTATAATAGCCCTTCAAAGCCAAAAAGGCGAATTAGCGGGTTAGTGGTTACTTGGGTGGCTCTGTATCAATCCATGCCAAATAATTGCCATAGTGTACTGATAACTTTATAATCATTTTTCTGGGGCTGTAACAGGTCCGTCCACTCGGGCTCAGATTGGGTACCACTTCTAGTACTGCATTTGGTCCCTCGGTAGTACAAAAGGTACCCAAGTTTGACAGATCGCAGTACACTTTTCACGGAATTCTAGATTACCTTATGAGTCATACAATTTTGGGCAACTGCAAGGGACATGGAGGTCTTTAATTTGTCTTTGGCTGTAAGGTACCACTAGACTAGTTAGATGCGTATGGACTCAATACTTTTAATTTTAACCTTTAACATATATTAGCACTTTCCATTCTTTCAATATTATTTGGTTTGAGACACCTGCTCTCGTTCTTCCTTTATTATGCTAGTCAGTGGTCTGCAGTCTAATTGTTCCAATTTCTTTGAAACACTTCCAAAACTCGCATGAGAAATCTAGTGACGTATATTGGGTTATTCTTTAATAAAACATGAAATGGATCAGGGTGGCCACCCAATTTCGATTTTGAAATTCCCGCTTTTTTCCCGGTATATTTTGCAAAATTTTCCCGGTTTTTGACCCATTCTTTCCAACGACTTTAATTGACTTTTCCTAAATCGTTTGTATGAAAACCACCGCAACATTTTTTTAAATCGGTTTAAATTTTGTTTAGTTGTTTTTCCATAGTAATTTAATTTAGATTGTTCTAGTCTATATAGAATGTTATTCTGAAAACTATGGCATTGTATAGTATTCATCTGAATCGATTTGTCTCGCGTTCGTCGAAAATCAATGGAGCTCTGGAGCTCTATATCATAGGAAAGAGATTGTTAATTGCGGTTATAAAACAGATCCTACACGACATGAAATTGAATTGAATTTAATTTGAATGCTATAACCATATGTACCTACAATATAACATTTAAGCCAAGCTTCGAATTTTCATGTTCAAGTTTCAAGATCTAGAGAACCTGAAAAACCGTTCGCTTTGAAAATTTGATGGATTGGTTGCATTCTGGTGATCATAAAACGATCAAAATTTCAGCTCAGAGCTCTGTTTGGTTCTCTAGACTCGTTCTCTTGAAATTTCAAGGTTTGGCTTTGGTATATAATCATCTAAAGTGCATCTTAGTGCTGAATTTCAGATAATTTGGTCGACAAAAGCCCCAGGTGCCTAAGTAAAACATCAAGATGCCCAAGTAGTTCTTTACCGTCATTGAAATTATTTCAATTCTTAATACTTTGAATTTTCTTTATAAAAATAAAGAGTTCTCTAAAGCAAATAAGTTCAAGGTATGGATAAAACAAGGCCACACTTATAGAAGCACTTACCGTTTTGATTCATATTACGGACACTTAAGGCTTCAGTGAAGTACAACTAATCACTACACATATAAATTGAATCATTTCGTACAAAACTTTAGCGTAATTAGGCCTTGCAAACACTTAAATTTCGAATGGTGGGTGAAGATTCGGATTCCACATCTTTAATTCACTTTAATTAATAAAAATGTCCAGCCTCTTCATGATTTTTATTCCGGACACAACCACACTTTCGATTCAAATTCCGGACAGCTCTAGAAAAACACAATCAGAATTGTCGAATCAATTATTAACCGCACTAACCCGTTAGAAAGACGTCAAAACTAGTTGAACATGGAAAATTTTCATGGATTGCTTTGAAAAATGTTTATAAAAATCATCTTTCAAATTGGAAACTCTTTGACAGCGCATTTTGAAACATTTCGAGTGAAATCTTTCCCATACAAAGCAGAGTGTCCGGAATTTGAAGCTGTCCGAATCAAAACGGTATTTAAAGCTCACTCAAGTTGTGGTATTCAGGTAATTAAACTTCGATTCAAAAAGTCGAGTACAAAAAGTTAGAGAAAAGTTGAAAAAACATTAGCCCTGACAAAACAAGACCAAAAATTCAAAAAAAATTGAAACCTTGCTAGCAAAAGAGTGAAACATTTTTTAAGAAATATGTAGAAATTGAATCATTAATGTTTGAAAGATATTTGTTCTAAATTACGGATGCCTCATGGCAATACAGTCGAATTTCGTTCCTTGCACTATCTTTAAGTGGGCTACGTTTTAATTGGGCTCCCGTTAGTTGGGCTATAGCCCACCTAAAACGAAAGCAAACGTCATTTTCTGACATAAGACGCAATTTATCAATGTTGGTAGCTCTGTTTTTTTTTCGATTAGTGTGTATTTATTTATTTCGTCAAGCATAGGTAGACTACATACAATAATTACAATACTTTCTTACATGCTATGGATTACTTCTATTGTTCTTTAGTTGTGTTTCAATCTGCTCTTTGGACATAGTAATGCCAATGAATTCGCAATGTACATTATACTGACGCATCATACGGTTTATTGATCCGTTTTGAACATAATGCGTTCTGCATGATTTTTCTGAAAATAATTTTCTTGTTCTTAAATGCCGAGAGGGTGTGTAGAAGTTTAGTTGAGAAAGAAGTGCAGCAGAGTCTACACGGTTCGAAATAATGTTGTTTATAAAGAGAATCATTGCGAATTCCCGGCGTTGCTTAAGTGTTTCCAAGTTGATGAGCATGCAGCGTGCTTCATACGACGGAAGTGGCAGTACAGTCCAATTCAATTTCCGAAGGGCGTATAAAAGGAATTGCTTCTGTACTGATTCTATACTTTCTTCGTGTACGACATGATACGGGTTCCATACTAGGTGACAGTATTCCAGAATTGGTCTTACATATGTAGTATACAATAGTTTAATAGTATATGGGTCTTGAAAATTGTTGCTGAACCTCTTAATGAAGCCAAGCATGCTGTTTGCTTTGTTTATTATGGAATTATAATGTTCTACAAAAGTGAGTTTAGAGTCTAGGATTACGCCCAAATCCATTACAATTTTACACTTCTGCACTACTTGATTTCCTAAAAATACTTCAATTGGTGGTGTTACATATTTTCGACTGAATGCTATTGAATTACATTTTTTGATATTGAGCTGAAGTAAACTTTTTTGGCACCAAGTGAAGAATAAGTTAATGTCATTCTGGAATTCTTCTGCTTCGCTAGAATTACTTACTTCCATGAACAGCTTCATGTCGTCTGCATATATAAGAAATTTTATTTTTCTAAGTAAAAAGGAAATGTCGTTTACATACAAAATAAAAAGAAGTGGGCCTAAATGAGAACCTTGGGGTACTCCAGAGGTTACAGAAATGGGTGCTGATAATTTATTTTGAAAGCGCACAATTTGTTTCCTTTGTGATAGATATGACTGGATCCAACTCAAGAGTCCTGGCTCCATTCCTATTTTTTGCAATTTGAAGATTAATAATGGTATGTCGATTCGGTCAAATGCCTTACTGAAGTCAGTGTAGAGGGCTTCTACGTGCTTGCCATTGTCCATTGCGTTGAGAATAAAAGATACAAATTCTAGCAGATTGGAAGATGTTGAGCGGCCTTTAAAAAAGCCATGCTGCATACAAGTAATTTGGTTTTTTACTTGCTGGAAAATTTTGTCGTTTACGAGAGATTCGAAGAATTTGGGAATACATGAGATAATGGCAATTCCGCGATAGTTCCGTATGTCAGATTTTGTACCTGATTTGAAAACAGGCACCAAAATGAGGGGGAAGGGTAAGTTCTTCTGAGAGATTTTTGAAGAATACGGGTGCAATGCCATCCGGTCCTGCTCCCTTAGTTGCGTCCAGGTTTTTTAGTGCTGATAAGATTTCTTGTTGTGATAGTTTTTCAATAGATACACAGTTAGAAATTTGTGGGAAAAAAGAAAAGAAATTGCGGTCGCGGTCTTCTTCAGAGTAGGTGGTATACACTTCTTGGAAGAAATCTGCAAAGAGGTTGCAGATATCGGAAGAGTTTTTCACCTACGTTTCCGTCAAAATGCATTCGCGAAGGGAAATTGCTACTTTTTAATTTTGTGTTTACATAATTAAAAAAGTTTTTAGGACATGATTTGACTTCGGATTCGACCTTACGATTATATTCTTTATGTGCGGAGTTAATGGCTGAGTTGAGTTGGTTACATATGTCATGATAATTTTGTAAGTTGGTGGCAGTATTTTCTTTTTTGTATAATTTATGCGCTTTCTGTTTCTTGTTCTTTAGGTTTTTCAGATGTGGGCTAAACCACACCGGTAATTTGTTATTTTGTATACGTCTTTTTCTTCTTGTTGGTACAGTTTCATTAATTATTTGTTGAATAATTGAATGGAACTTGTCTACTTCGGTGTCGACATTTCCTTCAATACTTATGATATGTTGCCAATTAATTGTACATAGTCTACGTTTGGCTTCTTTGTAATTTGCTTTATTGTATTCCGGCACATCCTCGTACTCCCAGTCGCTGGGGAGAGAAGTTTTATGTATGAAGATTGAGTATTCAATTGCTGTGTGAAATACTTCATTTTTCCATAGAGGTGATAATGATGTATACACACAGAAATCTTCAGTGCAATTTGTAAATAAGAGGTCCAAGTAAGAATTTTGCTGGTTTTTTACGTGATTAATTTGATTTAGGCAAAAATATGATGTTTTGTCGAATAAAAATTGTAAAGTACTGTCTTCGCCTACGACTGGGAGTAAAAGTGATTCATTTTCATTGTCTGCAATGAAGTCGGCATTGCGTTGGTTGAAGTTGCCTTTTGTTCTATGTTATTTGACGGCTCGAAACTCAGCCCGATTAGTGAAAGTCTTTCACTAAGTGGGCCACAGGTTTAGTGCAACGAACGAAAGTTGACTGTATCATTAAACATACAGTTAACTCTCCCTTATTCGATATTCCGTTCTACTTTATTCAATGAAAATGAATATTTAGTGCATAGAAAACTGTAACCCTTTTTTCATGTTTGTCAGGAAAAATCGAAGGTGCACAACAAATCGAAAATACCGATTTTCTCGAAGCCTGCCTTGATTGTTGTTGGCAAGCTGGAGTTATCTTGCAGTTCAAAATAACGTTGTCTTATATTTCGTGTGTAGTATCGCTGCCTCCCTCCCAGGGTACCTTAGCATTTTTCCATTTGTCAAATATACCAACTGAAAACATTTGTTAAATATATCAATTAAGAATCATCAGCTACTTTCTGGAAGTTTCTTGATGAGGATGTAGAAAATTTCATCATCGCCAGGAGCTTTCATATTTTTGATTTTGTAAATAATAGTTCTCACTTCTTCCAAATCAGTCTTCCAGGAATTTTCGAAAACGTTCTCTTGATTGGTAATGTTTTCGGAGTCCTGAGTAACTTGATTTTCTATTGTACTAGTAAGTCCTAAATTAAAATTGTGCGCGCTTTCAAACTGCATACAAATACTGCATGGCAAGTTTTTGAGCTTTTTCGTAATTAGTTACTAATAATTTATTTTCTTGTTTCAATGTCGGTATTGGCTTCTGAGGTTTTTTTCTTACAAATATTTTGGTAATTTCCAAAGGGCTTAGAGACAGGGTCCAATTGAGAAATTTTAATTTCATTTTTTTTTGTTTCATAATTGTTAAAATATAATTTTCATAGCTGGATCGCGTGTGCGTTGAAATTGCCTTCTCCTCACGTTTTTAAGACGGATCAAGAGCTTAAGATCATCATCTATAATCAAGCATTCAAATTTTGGAATTGCAATGCTCCTGGCTTTAACAATGGAATTTGTTAAAGTTTCGATAGCATTGTCAATATCAAGTTTTGTTTGTAAAGAAATGTTAACATCAAGATTAGAGTCAATATATGTTTCATATATATTCCAGTCGGCTCGAAAATAATTGAAAGTGGAGCTGATAGGATCGAGAATCGCTTCTTGGGATATTTGAAATGTAACAGGGACATGATCAGAATCAAAACAAGTATGAATAACTAATTAGCTACAAAGATGACTTGAGTCGGTTAATACCAAGTCAATCGTAGATGGATTTCTCGAAGAGGAAAAACATGTAGGGCCCTGAATACCCTGATAATTGATTTGAGAAATATCCTGAAGACTTACTTACTTACTTATTTAATCCCGGGATTCCCGAAATGTACGTAGAATTTGATGAAAATTACTAAATTTCAATGAAAAACAATGACATTTTTCCTCACTATCAACCTTATTTGATAAAGAAGAAAATCATAATGAAAAAGAGAATAAACGAGTAATTATTTTCATGAAAGAATAACATAGTTTTATTTGTCTAGTTATAAAATTTTAGTGCTTTTCTTTTCAACATTAGCTAATTTAACAAATTTAAAACTGCCGCAAATCGCAAGTCGGTACCATCTGTAAAAAGTAGGCATTGAGAGAATGGACTGAGAAGTTTTCAATCTCGTTTTCCATACAAATATTCAAAAAAATCCAGGAGATTGGATAGACATGTTTCGATTCCAATTAAACTTTCATAATTTGCTTTTCACTCCGTTGCCTTTCCAAGAAAAATATAAAGATAACACTGTTCGACAAAAAAATTTTTTTGGCTGGATCAGGGACGCGGTTATATGGGTCTTGAAGTGCAAGAAAAGTGTAGAAAGAGGCCGTTTTCAAATGATTTGCAACACCCCTGGATTAGTTTTTGACAAAGTTTGAAAATTTTGCATTTTTCATCAAAAAAAGCGTAATAAGCAAAATATCAATATATTTTCAAATTCAATTATTCAACCATTGAATTAGTCAAATCAATATTTTTTAGCCCTAGATCGCTTCAGGGAAACGTGCACCATTTCAGAAGAATACTGGCATCATTTTTATATATGAGTTTGGAATGTTAACAATCATTAAACAAGCATACGAGGATGTGCACCATATAAATACTTCTTATTTTTCTATTCCACACATCTGGTTCATTATATAATTATTATTATAGGTTCAAGAAGACGCTTGATTATGATTTAATTTTTTGCTCCATTTTATAAAGCAATGAGCAATGCAATCCAGTAACATTTGAGTTCAACAAGGATACGACTACGGAAAATTGATGTGTTTCTGATGTGATGTGATGTGAATATATGGGCTGGTTGGTCTAATAAACTCTCAGCAGAAATACAAAATTTATATAATTTATTTATTCACCGTCTTTGACTACACGTCACACAGACTGAAAACTTAATATTATGTACTTTACTTAAATTCTATCTCTTATCCTATTAACAAAAACATTTTTTGACACATTGAAATCGAACGAATCGCTGAATCTGTTGAACTCTCGTAGGCAAAAGTCAAGTGCATTAAAATGGCCATAATTCGTCCGATGGTGTGGTATTGCTAGCATTGAGGAGTAACGAAGCTGACGGGGTGGCACGTACAAAGGGATTTGTTCGAGGAGTACAGAGCTGTCGATGTTGCCCTGAATGATGTCGAAAAGGAATACACACTGCATCGAAACACGTCGTTGTGATAGAGTCTCCAAACCAATCAAGCGGCATCGGTCTGGATAAGGCGGAAGATGGACGGGATCATTCCACGGAAGATTGCGTAGTGCAAACCTGATGAATCTCCTTTGTACACGTTCAATTTTGAGAACCAGCGTAGAATAATAAGGACACCATACGGGAGCAGCGTATTCGAGTATACTACGTACTAGTGAGCAGTAGAGAATTTTCAGTGCATAAATGTCTGTGAAATCTGCAGCATGCCGACGAATAAATCCAAGAGCGGAAAAGGCTTTGGCCGCGGTAACCCCTATGTGTTCGTTGAATTTTAGCTTTTCGTCGATGATAACGCCCAAGTCGCAGATAGACGTCACCCTTTGCAGAAGAACCGAATCGATTGAGTATTCAAAAACGGTTTTGTCACTGCATCTACTGAAGGAAATAACCTTACACTTGGAACCGTTGACGCGCATTCCGTTATCACCGCACCATATCAGCAGCGTATTAACATCCTCTTGAAGTGCTACACAGTCCAGCTGCGAAAATATTGTACGGTACATCTTCATATCGTCAGCAAATGATAGAACGAACGACGACAGTAGAAGACTTAAGTCGTTTACAAATATGTTGAATAGCAACGGTCCAAGAACGCTACCCTGAGGTACGCCCGATGTGATGGCAAACGATCGAGATCTCGCAGAGTTGATCACCACGTATGCGGATCGGTCTGATAAATACGAACGTAGCCAATCTATGATCCAATCCGGAAATCCGATATGCTTCATTTTATTGACGATTGTAACATGTGGAACGGTGTCGAAAGCCTTTGCGAAATCGATATAAACGGAATCAACTTGACGTCTATGCTCCAATTCACGAGATAGTGTGGCAACGTAGGACATGAGATTTGATGTTGTGGACCTGCGCCTCATGAAGCCATGTTGAGTGTTGGAGATGATCGGAACTGCTACATTGTACAGTATGTTATGCACCATTTTTTCAAATATTTTGCTCATGCAGCACAGAATAGAAACGCCACGATAGTTAGAGACAGAACTGCAATTCCCAGATTTGTGAATAGGGACAATGCAAGCCTGTTTCCACAATGCTGGAAATGTCTTCTCACTGAGAGAACGATTGAAGATTTTGGTGATAGGGTCAGCTAACGTTGGACACTGACATGTAAGTGGTCTTACATGCGCTAGTCGGTTTATCAGGAGACGATGTCTGTAAAAAAATGTGATAACATTGTTATTTGCAATTTCTAAATATTTCGATAGGTACTCATTAATAATTGTTTACTTATCGTGACATTCATTTTCCTCGGAATACCCCTAGGAAAATTACAGAATAACATAAAATAGCAACAAATAATTTAGTAATCATCATTATCACATTTTTTGCGAAAGCCGCTCAGGCAGGCATGAGCTCTTTTTGATTCAGTCTGTGCACAATACTAATCATTTGTGAAAATTGATTTAGTGGTAACATGCCTGCTTCTTACTTGTAAGATGAAACAATTTCTGGTTAAACCATTTCCGATATTTTTTTATTTTTCGGTTCTAAATTTCACATGTTTTTTTTTGGCAATTTTAATCAAACTTTCAGTTTTGAGATTTGGAATGAATTTCACAAATAATTGCGATATATTCAAAATGAGTAAAACACTTGTTTTTCTATGTCTTCTTGTTTAAAGAAAGAAAAATAGAAATTACGTGAAGTTTCGCAAAATTGTTTATCACAAATGTATGGATAAATTGTTTTTTTCACTTAATTGAAAAGCATTTTTACTCGTTTCGAGGCTATGGGAATTTGGGCTCATAAATGGACGCGTTTGTCCTTATATGAGAGACGAGTTTAAAATTAACTTTAATGGTCGACTTCTTTATGTTTCCAATATGCTTACAACTAAACCCATTTGAAGAAAACATCCCATTGAACAAGAAACTAACGCTCCATTTGAAAGTTTGATTAAAATTGCCGAAAAATATGTAAAATGTCGAACCAACCAAAAAAAATGGGAAATGGTTTAACCAGAAATTGTATCATCTTACAAGTAAGAAGTAGGCATGTTACCACTAAATCAGTTCTCACAAATGATTAGTATTGTGCGCAAACTGAATCTAAAAGATCTCATGCCTGCCTGAGTGGCTGTCAAATGTTGTCACAAAAAATGTGGAAATGTTGATTACTGAATTATTGGTTGCTATTTTACGTTAGTCTGTAATTTCTAGGGATATTCTGATAACAAATGGACCTCACGATAGGTAATCTATTCTTAATGAGTACCTTTAAAAATCTTCGGAAATCGCAAATAACATTATTATGACATTTTTCACAGACTTTGCCATCGGCTCCTGATAAACCGACTAGCGCATGTAAGACCACTTACATGTCAGTGTCCAACCTAATTTTGTATTACTGTCAAGAGTTTATCAGACCAACCAGCCCATATAAACATAACAGACACATCAATATTCCGTATTCGTATCCTTGTTGAAATCAACTGTTACTGGATTGCATTGCTCATTGCTTTATAAAATGGAGCAAAAAATTAAATCCTAATCAAGCGTTCTTGTACCTATAATAATTATTGTATAATGAACCAGATGTGTGGAATAGAAAAATAAGTAGTATTTATGTGCACCTCATATGCTTGTTTAATGATCGTTAACATTCCAAATTCATATATAAAAATGATGCCAATATTCTTCTGAAATGGTGCACGTTTCCCTGAAGCGATCTAGGGCTAAAAAATATTGATTTGACTAATTCAATCGTTGAATAATTGAATTTGAAAATATATTGATATTTTGCTTATTACGCTTTTTTTGATGAAAAATGCAAAGTTTTCAAACTTTGTCAAAAACTAATCCAGGGGTGCTGCAAATCATTTGAAAACAGCCTCTTTCTACACTTTTCTTGCACTTCAAGACCCATATAACCGCGTCCCTGATCCAGCCAAAAAATTTTTTTTGTCGAACAGTGTAACCAAATAACGATTCATTTTTGTGTTACACGATGCGATAATCTGCAGTGGGACTGACATGCGTTCATTTTTCATTATGGGACAATTCGACTTGATGTTCTTTCTTAATTTTACTAAGCAAAAAGTGATTTTTCGTTAGTGCAGCTGAAAGACCATTAGAAGATATAATGAAAAGTAATATCAACTTAATTTTGATAAAAATGCAGATACCACTGACTTACGATTCACGGCAGTAAACTTCAGCCAATAATTTTCAATAATTAACTTTTAGCATGATCTACAATACCTTCTATGATCTTACATCGTTTCTTTTGTTCTTGAGTTTTTATGGCTTTTCAAATGTTTGAAACTAATTGCTTTAATATTATGACTTTAGTTTTTATCACTCTTCCATTCATAAGTGTTATAGAGAATTTGAAAAAAATCCATAGCAAACCCGTAATTAGTCAAGCTAAGTTTTGATTTCTGTTAGGTTTCTTCATAAGAATATCTGAAATGTGATTTGCTATAATTAACATATTATTTAAAAAAGTTACATTATCTGTTTATTTCATTGAAAAAACATTGTATTGTTAAATTTGAACTTCCATTCAACCGAAATGCTAGTTTTATTGAAAAAAATGATAAATCCCGGGATCCCGGGATTTCCCGGGACAAGCATAGATGTTTGTCCCGAATCCCGGGACGAGCAAAATGGCCGGGAAATTGACACTCTAATAGATATACGCTTTTACCAGGAAAAGATTCCCTAAATGAATAGTATAACCAATTTAGTAATAAATAATTTTATCATATCTTGCCTTAAGCACCTTACAAACAACTTTAGCACAATAAGATGCCGTGAATTCTGTCAGAACAATCTGCGTTCAATTTTCTGGTCACCGGGAAAATAATTTTGATCAAGCGTCTTCAAACTCTAAATCTACCACCAAAGATTAATTGTAAAAAGTTGTTTTGGTTGATGATATTTCTACGAGGCATCTGTTATTTTAGACAAATAACTTTCAAACATTAAATATTTACTTTCTTGTAGAAATAGTATACTTTGCTACACCATTCTTCTTAGAAATGTTTCACTATTCTCATTGGTAAGCAATGTTTGGACATATTTTATGATTTTCTTTCTCTTACTAGTAGGGCTTGCATTTTTCTCTAACTTATTTGACTCGAAGTTTTGAATCAGATTTCATTATCCGAATTTTTGAGAAGGTTTAAGCACTCAAACATATAAATCTTTTTTTCAGTTACGTAATAATACATCAATAAATACGAATATTCTTGTAAACAATCTTCTTCTTGTAAGAGCTTCTAATGTATCATTAGTTATCTAATTGACTAAGAAGTGAATAAGTAAGGTAGGATACGTGCTTCAACCTTGTGGCTTTTTTCATCCTTATCTCAAACCTATTCGCTTTAGCGAACTCTTCATTTTTATGTAAAAAAATAATCGAAAGATGGGGAATTCAAATCACTTCAATTGGAGTAGTAAGATGCACAAAATGGGGCATATTGTTGAAAAATATGGATTTGGTAGATTTTAAAACAAACCCCTGTCGAAGTGAGTCAAAAGTGCCAAAAATAGAAACCAATCTTGGATCTCTGGATGGATGGATGGATGGACTTCTCATTTGAACGGAGTTTTTTGTGTGGGGGGATTGAGAATCGAACCCATGATTTTCCACTTACGAAGCGAAAGCGTAACCTATAGGCTACGGGACCCCCTCCGTTGAACAACTTGAAAACAGTATATTTTTTTAGTTTATTCAACTCAAAAATCGTTCAAATGGTAGCGGGATTTGGGGCAAGTGTGCCACCTTAAGCAAATTGTTCTCTAACTTTGTCTAAAGCTTAAAAAACCCATCAATTCAGCCTTATGATGATAGTTTCACATCTTTTCATAAATACTGTGCCATTCAAAAAGAAAATAATTTAAAAAAGTATTAGTTTTGGAGCTTCTCAAATATCATCCAAAATAACCTGATTTCCAACACTATGGGGCAAGTGTGCCACCCTTATGGGGCAAGACGGTCACCGAATGAACATTGATGTAATTCTACTTGTAATGAAATTTTCTTTATTTTCTGTTGATAATTCTAACAAAACAGAGCCTAATTGATAATTTTGAAAATATTTTTAAGTTTACCGTCATGACGGGATGCTTTATAACAAGGTTCATCGCATGCGGAACTCTCTACTAGTCAATTCGAATAACTAAAATCGTTATTTTTGGCTCCATTCAATACGATATATGAAATACTCTTTCATTACGGGGGATCTGTATTATATTACACTAGATCTGCACTAAATAACGGTAAAATATTGATAAAAATTGGTAAAATAGTTCTTAAAACGCCTAAAACCATGCTACTAACTAATATTTGGGGAAAAAATCACATTGGGAGCAAAAATGTTCGCTATTCCCCTTCTACACTTCGGAAACCACTACTGGTGCCTCATTTTGGTTCATTATTATGATTTTGTTGATGATGTTAACATTTTTATGTATTTCACTCCAACCATTTTTTTTTTACCAAACAGGTGGCACACTTGCCCCAAAAAATTTTTTCACACGGCCGTGCAAAAAAAGTGTCCATATATTTTTTTCCACGAAAACCTCATTTTTACATGAAACGTCGAGAAATGATGTTACTTTTTTTGCACGGTTTTTGAAATTTTGAACTGAAAACTTTTTTGCACGGTACGCATCCCCTGTGCAAAAGCAGAATCGGGTGTATGCATCTTACTTATGCGCTTCTTATTGCAAAGTTTCAGACAGTTCAATTGAATCATGGAAGTGCCCAAGTAGTACCCTGTTTATTCGAATCTATGACATTTGGTCGAAAGACATTTGGTCGAATGACATTTAGTCGAATGACATTTGGTCGAAAGTACATTTGGTCGAACGGACATTTCGTCGAATGGACATTTGGTCGAAAATGTTTAGTTGCAACAGAAAGCATATGATATTTGGCCAAACCGACTTTTCGTGGAAAAGATAATGGTGGAATCAAAATAGTATGAAAACGAAAGTTTACGTTTAGTCTGACTATCGTCGAGAGTAGCATTTTGTTGCTAATACAAACGTGATTGAATAATTGAAAAAATATCGGTCATTTTACCAACAATCTATATGAGCAATCTATCTTTTGTCGCTTCAGTCAACTTGTCTTCCCTTTTTTACAATTCAAAACTGTCACTGCAATCTCTGTTTTTTACCCGAGGTCATCAACACTGTCAGCAAAGCCATATATTTGCGTGCGGAATATTATTAAGCTGGATGTCACAATAAGCCAAATGTCCATTCGACCAAATGTCCTTTCGACCAAATGTACTTTCGACCAAATGTCATTCGACCAAACGTCATTCGACCAAATGTCATTCGACGAAATGTCCTAAAGCCTGTTTATTCAACCCTTCGTTTCCCACGATTTCGACAAACTATTTCTATACACAGAAAGCATTATTTTAAAAAGTGCTTTAACAAACAATGTTGCAAAAAGGCTAAATTTATTGAAACCAGTTTATTAAAAAAAAGCTGTTTTTTAATTGTAAATGGATTGTTTATTAATTATGTTACTATTGAAACATTTAGTTGGCTTTTGAATTAATCTGATGAGTTTAGAATCATATTCTAGTAACTATTGTTTCAATGGAGCTCTGGAGCTACCACGGGAAAGGAAGGGTTTATATCAATTGTTAGTGGCAATATAACATGCTAATGCATTTTATTATTTTTTCAGCTCCTGGATATAATATTACTTATAAAAAATGATTCGACCGCATTTTGATCCACCGTTGGATTATCAACAGCAGCAACAGCTGCAGCAACAACAGGCGGCTGCACAACAACAGCAAATATCCAAAATCGTCAGCAGTCCGCCGCCGACAATCGTTGGCACACCAAATGGGACAACAATGTGCGTGGCGAAACTACTGGTCGGGTTGGACCACGCTCCGATGTCATTTAACGTTCGACACAGGATAATCGGAGATGGTGGAACTAATCTGAACTACATCCGCCAGGAAACTGGGGCTATGGTTTCGCTTCGAGGCAGAGGCTCGCTTGCTATCGAACCACAAACCGGACAGGAAGCTCCCGAGCCGTTGCAATTATGTATTGAGCATCCCACGTGAGTCGATGAAGTTAGTTACTGTAAATTTTATATTATATATTTTCTTGTCTTTTAGGTTGGATGGATTGCAAAGTGCGAAACAGCTAGCCAAAAATCTCATTGAGACTCTCCAAGAAGAGCTAAATCTGTTTCAGGAAAACATTGTCCCGAAACAAAATTATCAAGTTATTCAACAACCGACGCTAGTCCAAACTACTCAGGTACCCCAAATGCCTCCGATGATCCGTGCTCAGCATGTAGCTCAACCTAATGGAATAATTCATCAGCCGCCGCCACCTGTGTTACCGCCCCAAGGATTCATTCAGCATGCCCAAAGTCAACCTCCCCCTCCTCAAATCATCCAACAACCACCTACCATTATCCAATCCCACGTTCCAATGCAGCTGCATTCACAGCCAAGCAATGTGGTCATCTCTCAAATCCAAACTGCACCACAGATTACCAACGTCAGTAATCCTCCCCCTGGAACACAGATTAGGCCTCCTATGATGCACCTGAAAAATGCAGGTCCGCCACATATGTCTCAGCCACCCCCCAATATTCAGCTGACTCAAACAGCAGAAGCTCCACAGCAAATATTGGTTAATCAAGCACCGCCATATCAGGTGCAATATATCCAACAAAATCCTTCAATCCAGACTAGTAGTGCTCCACATCAAACCGGACAGGTTACAATCCAACATGTCATACAACCCCAACCTCAGCCGATACAAGGAATAGTTCAAACTACTATGCCTCCTCCGCAGTTCGACCAATTTCAAAGGCCCCCTCAAGGTCAGCAGATAATTGCCGTGCAAGGTAGTACGGCTTTTATGGTTCCTCCACCAAATATAATCCATCAAACAGTAGCCCCACAACCACAAAATCAAATCATTGTTCAGTCTCAACCTATTATAACACATCCACCTCCAAACTCAATTCCACAAGAACTTGTACAAACGACTATGCAACCTACAATTGCACAATCGGCCTCCCTTGGACCACCTCCCATGGCTCAAGTTCCGATGCTAGTTAATAACGCCGAGGATAAGAAACCCGGCGAAATGCAAATCAAGCAGGATCTTGTAAAACTCGAAGAAGGCCCGCCTCCTGGAACCATAATTCAGCAAATAACCAAGCCAACTGTGATCCCTGTGTCCTCGATGCCAGGTATTCCGCTTAGTCAACCTCCACCGCCAATAATGTCGGTTCCGCCGCCAACCGTACAGCACATCGTGGGGAATACGATTATCACTTCCCAGGCAAATCCTCCCATAAGTCATGCTATTCCACAGCAAATTTACAGTCAGATACCCGTGTCGATACAATCGTTCCAACCTGCGCCGCAACAAATACACATGAATGGAAGCACTCACTTTGTCGTAAATGCCCCGCACCCGTGGCCACCGAGTGGGCCCACCAATCCGCCCCCGCAGATCCAACAGGTGCCGGTAAGCTCCATGCAGAATATTCAGTTCACGACGCAAACCATGCGCAATCCGAACGAATTTCAAATCATCAGCCAACCAACGATCATCAGTGCCGCAGAATATCGGCCACCGCCGCAACAGCAGCATATTATCACGACCAGTTCATTTAATCCTCAATTGCAACCCCCACCAGGTAATCAACAAAGTTGTTGTTAGGTCATATGAGAAAATACAAACTTGTCCTATTTTCGTTGCAGGAGTGCAAGTGTTCCATACCGTCCCACCACCAACCCAGCAGATCATTACTAGCATACCTAATCCACAACCCCAGACGCAAATAATCGAAGCTCCGCCGCATCCGGTGCCCCCACCGCACCCGGCAGCAACGCATCAGATTATAACCACACCGGTGCCTCCGCCACCGCCTCCATTCACCACCACGGTGCAGTACTCGGCACCACATGAGCCAAAGGTAAGTGTATTCTTCACATCTACATCAGCTAGGGGGTCGTCCATAAATGACGTAGCATTTTAGGGGGGAGGGGGGTCTTCACGAATTTGTGACGATGTGTGACGAGGGGGAGGGAGTGGTCCCAACTTGTGGACGTAGCATTTTAAACTATTTAGGAAAAAGGGGATGCGCTGAAAAAAATGACAAACAGTTTTTTTATCAAACTTCTTTGTCATAATTTTAAACTTAAGTTATAAAATTATGATTCAGCTACAAATCATTAATATGATAAGATTAAAAGTTTTCAAACAAATTTCTTATTTTCTTGAAAATCGAACAAATTGTATGAAGCTTTAAATAGTTATGTGAATATTATATTGTATTAGTGTCCAAACTATTTTATTTATAAATAAACCAATTGAAAGTTTAATAAGTAAAGTAAAATTCAATGCTTTATCGCCTTGAAAAGTATTATTTTTCCATTTGTTAACAAGACAAAGAATCAACCGTTTTAGTTTAATTCATATTTTCTATTTTCCTCAAAAGAATGTAATATGCTCATTTAGGCAAATATTGAATATTATTATAGTAAAACAAAATATTCACCCGAGCAAAGTGCTACTGAATAACAAACTGAAGTATTCCATAACAGATAACTTCGAATACTTACAACCTGAATGAAGTATGATTGAGCCCTGTATAAAAGGTAAAATATCTCATGCATATTCTACAAATACCAAATCTATAGTTAGTTCAGGTATTGTAATACCTAAATAATACATGATGGATTTTCATATAAAAGTGAACGTTTTGAATAGTAGTTCAATACCTCCAGCAGACCTCAGTAGCTACCGAATACCAAGATGAAGTATTTTTAATTGATTTTAACATTTTTCCAATACCCTCATAATACCAAAATATGGTATTGACAACTGAACATTTTCAGCTGTAAACTTGTTTTAGGTTTTAACAAAAGCGAAAATACAACAAATGAAATGTAAACTAAATTTAATCATATTAAAAAAAAATCGGGAACCACAATTATGTAACTTAAACAGGAAATAAGTTAGTTTAAACTGTTTTCCAAATGATTTTTGAGCGCTACGGTATATCAAACTATCCTTCGTCAGATTATCCTGACGTTTCAATTTAAATTTAAATAAAACTTTGTTTTGAATTTCAGGATTTTAATGTTTCGTTTTAACTGAGGAAAACAAAAAATAGGGGGGAGGGGGTGCTGAATATGCTACGTATTTTCCAAGGGGGGTATCAGCATTTATGACTAAATGCTACGAGGGGGGAGGGGGTGTAAAAAATCAGTGAAAAAATGCTACGTATTTTATGGACGGTCCCTAGTTCTTATTCCTAATAACTGGGAAAGAGCATGCTACTCAGCTTAGCATCCCATGAAGCTCATACCCACAACTAGCGATTGTAATGCCAGATATGGAGAAACCACATATGAACTTGATTTAATTCGATACTGGCGAACGAATGTACAACTTTTCCGAAAGCACCGATCTTCAAGATTGAGTTAAGAATCTTGAGGCATATGGGTTTTAAATATTTGAAGCTCATAAATAGAGATGTACCGAATGGTACACTATTCGGCTTACGGCCGAATACCGAATAGTTGAAATATTGTTATTCAGTCAAACGAATATTCGGCCAAATAAAACCTTAAAATTCGGCCAAATATACCCATATATTCGTACAATTTCTCGAAAACTACATTTTTAATCCTAAGATCAAACCGAAAAGTAATTTTTCAAACAGGGAAAACTTCCACAGTGAAGAATTTATAGGAATCATCGTTTTGAGCTTTCAAACTGTTTCAGTTTGAAGAAATTAAAAAAATCGTAAGTTCTTAGGATTTGTATTTTTTAAATATTATTATTAAATATTATAGCATTTTTGTTCCATTTATTTTTTTGAGAAAAAAGTTTAATAAATCGTTTGGTCCTGCATCCTTCTTTTGTATGTGTTTCATATAAATTAGGACAAATATACCGCAGACTACTGACTCGCATAATAAAGGAAGAACGTGATCAGTATATGTCCTAAAATATCGACCCTTACAATTGATGTGGTTTAAAATTACCAAGCCATACCTTACAATCCATGGAAGATGAGTGAAAGATTGATTTGCTCATGTAGGTATTTAGCAGCACCGGAAAGCCGCAGAACGGACAAATTCCATCCATGGAATCCATCAAAAAGAAAATTCAATTAGGTATCATCACTTGAATAAATTATTTGATTTTTTTTTCAAATTTCCCTCGTGTGAAACATAATGTTTGGTTACAATTTAGTTTATTTTGTTATTGTTCGGTCACTATTCAGTCTATTCGGCCGCATAACGGATTTGATTTTTCGGCAAAATTCAAGTAATGGAGATATTCGGCCTGAATATTCCCAGCAAATTAACATGAAACATCTCGTTTTGAGAAGAAAACATTCACACGTTAGAACTACATTCATTTATTCGTCCAAATCGATCAAAAAGGAAAAAAACCCTTATAAATGAATTATAATATTAGCTTCCACACACCCAATTTGGCAAGGGTGTTTCTTATTTGACCGCGCTCAGGAGAAATAAATGTGATTGGCCAATTTAGGAATCAAAGTTGAAAATGTGGCTGAAACTGGTTCTGGTGGTAGGATATAGGATATTGATTAACGTGATTTTTGTGGTTTATGCTGGTTCCGATATTTTTATACATAATATGGATTGAGAGCTTTCATTTGACGTATTTGCAGTACATGCAGGGTTTTTCTTTATTTTTTGTAGGTATTTTCGCTTAGGCTGGCCAAAACCGGTACTTCTGCCCTAGTTTTTTTTTGCCAAAATTTCGCAAATGTGCTTTTTAAAATATAATCTTACGATTCTTATGACACAATTAAATGAATTAAAATTTTGATCGATCAAATGTCTTGTTTTTCCAGTGTATTTTTTGAAAAATATCACAAAATTTAATAAATAAAATTCAAAACATCTTCTTCTTGGCATTAACGTCCTTACTGGGACACATCCTGCTTCTCAGCTTAGTGTTCTAATGAGCACTTCCACCGTTTTTAACTGAGAGCTTTATTTGCCAAAGTTGCCATTTTCGCATTCATATATCGTGTGGCAGATACGATGATACTCTATCCCCAGGGAAGTCAAGGAAATTTCCATTACGAAAAGATCCTCGATTGACCGGGAATCGAACCCTGACACCTTCAGCATGGCTTTGCTCTGTAGCCGCGGACTCTAACCACTCGGCTAAGGAAGGCCCCTAAAATTCAAAACATATTTATGCCAAAATACCTACGAAGTAAAAATATCTCATCGTCTTTCGAATGCGCCATAGAGAGTTTCAATTAAAATTGTAATCACAGACATATGGACAATATACTTTTGTATGTTTTTAGGTGAACACAAACTTTTGCACGGGAGTGTACATTAGGGTGCGGCTTATTTTTGAAAAGTTCTCAAAACCAAAAATTCGTGTGCTCTACACACTTAAATTATTTTACCGTAATCCGTAAATTTCACCGTAATCTCAACAGCTGAACAGTTCGGTGAAATAAATTAACGGAGTACGGTAAATTTTTACAGTATTCGGTAAAAAATCACCGTAATCCGTTAAATTCCGACGAAATACGGTGTTTTATTTCACCGAACTGTTCAGCTGTTGAGATTACGGTGAAATTCACCGTAGTGTGTTTAGTGTGTACTGAATTCAAATCACATTAAAAGAGAAACCTCAAAATTTGAGCCAAAAATATTAACATTTAGAGGTGGCGCAAGCGTCTTGAAGTTGAATTTTCAGGTTATAAAAAATGACCTTCATTAAAGTACACATAACTTTGTTATTTTTCAACCGATTTTAAAACTTTTAGCATCAATACCTTCAAAATTAAATTTGTAAAAACTTTGTTGAACACCAAATTTGTCTAAAATCAAAACAAGTTTTAGTTAAAAGTAATTTATTCCAATTTTTTCCTCATTTTACTAAAAATTTCAACTTTGTTTGACCATAACTTCATGATTACTCAACCGATTCCAAATCTTTTTATATGCTTTTGAAGCTAATTTAATTGTTTTTAAACCATTCATATACCACATTTCACTAAAAAAATGTCTTGACCAAGTTATTCAGCAAAAACTGCACAAAAACATTATTTTTTAACGAAAACTGCCAGTTTTGTCATATCTTTGGCAGTTAAATATTGTCTCTTAAGCTGAAACTGATTTTTATCATTTGTTAAACCTTTGGGAAGGACTTTGCAACAATTTTTAAATAATTTTGAAACAAAATTATGTTTGCCTATGTTAAAAAATATATGCACTATTCAACTCGTAACTAAGGCAAGATGCTTTACATATTTAAGTTTTATATAAAAAATGCTGTTTTCGGCAAAAAAAACTTAAATTATCCAAAGAAATTGGATTTTTTCATTTCATGTTGTATGTACAGTTTAAAAACAAATAAATTTGCTTCAAAAGTATGTAAAAAGATTTGGAATCGATTGAGTTTTAATGAAGTTATGGTCAAACAAAAATGATTTTTTTAGCAAAATGAGGAAAAATTTGGATATAAGTATTTTTAACTAAGACAAGTTTTGATTTTAGACAAATTTGATGTTCTACAAAATTTTTATAAATTTAATTTGAAAGAAAATGGTGCTAAAAGTTTTGAAATCGGTTGAAAAATAACGAAGTTATGTTTACTTAACTGCAGGTCATTTTATATAACTTGAAAATTCACCTTCAACACGCTTGCGCCACCTCTAAATGTTAATATTTTTGGCTCAGATTTTGAGGTTTCTCTTTTTTTGTGATTTGAATTCAGTAGAGCACACGAATTTTCGGTTTTGAGAACTTTTGAAAAATAAGCCGCACCCTAGTGTACATGAATTACGGATAATTTTAAAACAAAATGTATCAATATTGTTTTATTTTCACGTTTTTGAGAATTTCCCGGTATTCCCGGAAAATGACAATTTAATTCCAAAGTAGGAAAAATAGGAAATTCTATGTGACATAAACCAAAAAAAAAAACAAAAAAAAATATTGTATGGACTTAAACTAAAACAAAACATTAGACAATTTAGAAAACGTGTAAGTGAAGCTAAAGTGTTTAGTTTAAAAATTGAGACAGGGCTTTAGGATTCTATTCACGTAAAATGCGTGTTTCATTAACAGTCATTTGCTTATCCAACATTCGTCTTCGTCTCCTTCTTTCACAGCCAATGACAATTGACGTACAACAACACCAGATGCATGGCATGCGGTCTGGCCAGAAACGCAAACATCCAGATGAGGAAATCCTGAAAAATATACCTCCCAAAATGGGGATGGGGTAAGTTGAGTCGCTGTGATTCCTCGTAGTTTGTTCCTATTTTACAAATGACTCAAGCTCAAAAGGTGCACTGAAAAAGTCAAAAAAAGATATGAATGACAACTTGTTTTCCAATTTAATTTAACTCGAACAATAAATCGAATTTAGTTATGTACTATTCAATTCCAAGCACAACGTGCATCCATAAACAGATACGGGTATTTCGACTTCAACTGTACAATGCCTGTTCTTTGTGCTAGAAGTCGTGTTTACTACAGGATGCTAAAAACGCCATTGCAATTTAATTCGAGATACTCTCTAGCTGGAATTAAACAGTACAGTACTAAATACGATATTTTTATTTATCCACATTCATCACACTAAAAAACTAGATTTTTTTCATATTCCTCGCAAATTTTTCCATTGTAAAACTTTTTAACAACTTTTACTTACTTACAGCTCACAAAAGTAAAATTACGCTGAAATATTTTAGCATTTCTTTTATTCTTCGGCAAAGTTGGAAGCATTTATGTGTTAGTGCCTTTAACTGAATGAGACATTATGTCTTCCATGTAATGGAAAAGTGATCCCTGTGACTGTCGTTTTTTAATGTAACAAACAAACCATTTAGAGGTGATCGGGCAATATGGGTTACCTAAGAAAAACATCATGGAATGTATAGAATGCAAAAATTTAAGCTGATCGTATGGATCGGTATCACGCTCATTTCACTCAAAGTCTCCATACGACCAGGCTTCTGAGGGGATTCCCATTATTAACTCTAATATAAACAAGTTTACCTGTTTACTGCCCATAAACGCATAATTGTCCCATATGAATAAGAAATCCAGCACACATGGGACTGGCATGCGTTTATGGGCAGTTTATACGTGCGATCAGTTTTGATTCCTGTACTCATTTCCATGGTCGGTTGTCACTTATAAAACGTTATTTCAATAGTTCATAAGCGGTCAACCTGCATATAATACCAGAAGTCCTATCAAAAGCCTGATCTTCTTCTTCTTCTTGGTATTACGTCCTCACTGAGACAAAGCCTGCTTTTCAGCTTAGTGTTCTTATGAGCACTTCCACAGTTATTAACTGAGAGCTTTTTTTGCCAAAGTTACCATTTCGCATTCGTATATCGTGTGGCAAGTACGATGATACTCTAAGCCAAGGGAAGTCGAGGAAATTTCAATTACGAAAAGATCCTGGACCGACCGGGAATTGCACCCAGACATCTTCAGCATGGCTTTGCTTTGTAGCTTTATTATTTTTACTTTTAATTAAAAAAAAAACAGTTGTTATTCATATCTACGTATTTTTATTGTTCTTAATGCTATAATAGAGTAAATTTGAATTAGAAAGATTATCCGAATTTTTCGAGCAGTTTATTCAAAATTAAGCACAGATAATCACGGCAGGTAAATTTTTATTACCTGTTCAGTTATTGAATATTTTTTTTTAAATTTAATGAGCTTTTGCTAAACAAAAAATGCTGTATTGTTTTACAGCTCCATTAGAACTGTTCGAGACACCTGTTGATTTTTTTTTCAAACAGCATTGTATTTAGAACATCTAGTAATATTGGACTTATTCATTGATGGCAACATAACTCCTACGTTATTTCAAATAAAAGTTTCCAATTACATACTGATATGTCTAGTGACCGAGAGGTATTTTAGAGTTTTCAGGTATAACGAGATGTAATGAAACACGTCTAGTTTCAGTGGTAGTCACAAAACTTCTGCTTTCTGTATTTCTCCTGTTCCTTACATAGGCTCTGTTTCTCCCTAGTTCCCTTTTTCATTTCTTCTCACTCTCTTTCTAACTCTGAGCGAGTTCTCAAGCGTTCGCACTACTACAACTCCTCCATCCTTTAGTTCGAAAATAGTTCATTTTATTTCAAACAGATTATCTTTAAATTCACTACTTATTAAAAATCTTCGAATGCACTTTATGCTTAATAATCAAAAATCGAAATATACAAATATATACAATTAGAAAATACTAGTTAATTTGAATCTACTAATAGTAGAGAAAATCACTCCTCCTACGCTTCTTGCTTCTTCTCTTTGATCTTCTTATCGAAACCACTGGGAGTGGATCTGATTCCTGATTAACTTCAGGATCATCGTTTGAAAATATGAAAGAATCGGCCGGATAGCCATAGAATTCAAAATCTGGATTTGAAACATTTCCGAAATCTTTCTCTTCTTCTTCTTCTCTTCTTCGTTTTCTTGCAGTAGGAACTTCACTATTGCTTCTTACAGGAGACGATGACAAAACATGTACAGATGACGAAATTGGTGCTTGACTTGCTAAAGATGACGAAATTGGTGCTGCTTCCGGATTTGGCGACAGAATGGGTGCTGGATCGTTAACTGGGGCATTCGCACTCTCAATTGGGAAAACTAAGATTCCCCTGCGATGAGTGCCTGTCGATAGCTTAAGCTGACGCTTATGCGCCAACACTATCCTTCCCCCAAGAGAAATCTGGAAAGTAGCATCAGAAACTTGTCTTAAAAATGTGGCTGGTAACCAACGTCTGATGTCTGTGGTGTTTATGTTTTTGTAGTAAATCAGATCTCCATTTTTGAGTGTGGTAAATGCATCAGGCTTTTTATTACCTTTTACTGTGTGTAAATTAGGTTCATCATGCGAGTTAGTCAAATGGTTTTTAAAATTATTCTTGGGATTAATTAAGTCCAACATAGTCTTTGGTTTATAAGAGAGTAATCTTTCTGAAGGGAATTGGCCTTTGTTATCTAGGCAAATGTTGCGGTAGTTTGACAAAAAATATGCTATTTGTTCTTCAACGTCCAAACTCCTCATTTCCGGGTCAAGGAAAAACTTCTTCAAAACATCTTTGACTAACCGTACAGTTCTCTCTGCTTGCCCGTTGCTTTCAGGATGATATGGTGGACTTTTCATCACCAAAATCCCCTGGTTTTCCAAAAATGTCACAAATTTGTCAGAGTTGAACGGTGGTCCTCCGTCCGTGACAACAACGTCTGGCAAACCGTATCTGGCAAATATTCCCAAAAGAACCTTCAAAACCTTATTGCAATCTGTTCCGTTCCGCATGTACTCCAACTCGATCCACTTGGTAAAGCTGTCAACGACAACCAGGAAAACTTTTCTGTCAAAGTGGAAAAAATCAGCATGAATCCTGCTGAAGGGTTTCGTCGTTGGAATCCATCGGGAGTAGGCAGGTTTCTTGGTGGTCGCAGTCATCTGATGGCATATCACGCAGCTCTTCACGTAGTCCTCCACGTCCTTGTTCAGTCCGAACCAGTAGACTGTCCTCCGCGCTAGTTGCTTGATTTTGCTTATCCCTGAGTGATTCATATGAAGCATTTTAAGTACTTTGTTCTTCATACTCTCAGGAATCACTACTCGATCCTGGAACAAAACGCAACCTTCGATTTGCTCAAGCTCCTGGTAGTGGGAGTACACGTCGACAAAACGCTTTTCCAACCTTTGTGGCCAACCTTCTTTCAGGTATTTTAAAATCGTAAGTAAAAAGTCGTCATTTAAAGTTTCTTTAGCCACCTCTTTGTAATCGATTGGAAATTCGTTGGAAAAATTCAAATTCTTGACATATTCCCGTGCCAACTCTCTGGGAACTTCTTCAGTCAAAGGAAAACGACTGCAAAAATCGGCATTACCCATCCTTGAAGAAGGTCGATAAACAATATCGTAATCGTAAATAGAAAGCTCCATAACGTATCTCTGTAAACGCGTCACTGAAATAGAATTCTTACCCTCTTTACCAAAAATACCGATTAGAGGCTTGTGATCGGTAAAAATTGTAAAATGTTTTCCGTAAAGAAATTTATGAAACTTCTTCACAGTGCTCACAACTGCTAGCGCCTCGAGATGCAAAATTGGGTAGTTTTTCTGGGCGTTATTCAAAGAAAATGAGGTGAAGCTTATTGGTTTTTCTTCGTCGTCAACCAAATGAGCGATTACACCTCCTAAACCATAGCTACAGGCATCTGTTACTACAACTATAGGCTTATACGGGTCAAAATATTCCAAAAGGTTTGGGTTTAAAAGAAATCCTTTACAATCGTTAAAAGCTTTCTCACAGTTGTCAGTCCAACAATACGTCACGTTTTTCTTTAAAAGATTGTAAAGGCAGTTGATGCGAGTGGACAAATTAGGAATGAACTTTGAGTAATAAGTTACAAGTCCTAAAAATGCCTTCAATTCCGACACGTTCCGTGGAGCTTTCGCTTCGCGGATTGTTCTCACTTTGTCGGGGCAGGGAAGCAATCCCTTGTCTGTCAAAACATGCCCCAGGTAAGGCAACTGCGTAACAAAAAATTTGCATTTTTTTAAATTTACTTTTATGTTGGCTTTGGCAAGTCTTTCCAAAACCAAAAAAAGTTTCTTCCTGCAGTCATTAAAGTCCTTACCCGCTATCAGCACATCGTCCAAATAAACTGAAACGTTCTCCAAACCACAAAGAACTTGGTCCATGACCTTCTGAAATATAGCTGCGCTAGATGAGGCTCCTTGAGGGAGTCTATGGTAGGTATAGAGGCCCTTTATGGTATTGATTACCATGAACCTCTTGGAACGGTCGGTCAAAAGCAGCTGGGTATAAGCACCCTCTAGGTCCAAGGAACAAAAAACCGTTGAACCCGAAAGTGTAGCGAAAAGATCCTGTGCTACAGGTAAAGGATACGTATTTTGAAGCAAAACTTTATTGATGGAGACTTTGCAGTCTATCACCAAACGAATACTTTGATCCTTCTTCACGATGGCAATAACCGGTGAAGCCCATTCGCTGGCTTCAACGGGTGTGATGACTCCTTGTTTCTCCAAGTCTGCCAAATAGTCAATTACTTGTTGTCTCAAACGTAATGGAACTTCGTAGGCCTTTTTAAAAATGGGTGTGTCTTCCTTCAAGATTAAATCTCCCTTATAACCAACTATTGGACTAGAAAAATCTTTGGTAAAAATTGTCGGAAACTTACTTTTAACTTCCTCAACAGCTTTTTGTTCGCCAGTCAGGTCAATGTTCCCCACAGTCAACGGAGGGTTGGTAAACGTATTTCTCCAACCGGTGTAAAACTCGTCCAACCATGTGCGGCCAACCAGCGAAATAAAATCGTTTTTGCAACGTAAAACAACCATGCTGAGCTGTTTTCGATTCCCAGCGAGCTGTACCTCCACCAAAATTTTTCCAACAACTTTGAGTTTGTTGCCGTCAATCACAACAAGTTTTTTGTTGCAATGCTGCAGTTCACAGCTTGCGAAATTTCGAAGGTACAACTCCTCTGAAATCACACTCTCCGCTGAACCGCAGTCGATCTCCATGGTCAAACGTTTCCGGTTTACTAAAGCCTCAACATAGCAAGGATCACTGATCTTGTTGACGGACGAAATCATAAGACATGGCATGCCGTCAGAATCATCTGAATTGTAGTCTAAGTCTACCTTCAACCTTTTGAAAAGTCCTGAATCTTTGGATGCTTTGGAGCTAGAAGATGGCTTTGGAGTGTCTACAAACTTTACACTGGCTTGACTTTTACGCGGGCTTTTGCCATGTAAACGGTAGCAAAACTTTCTAGTATGTCCAGCTTTCTTGCAAAAAGAACAAACGTAAGTTGGTTTATCACCTGAACCTCTTTTGCCTTGGTATTTGTTGTTATTCCTACTTCTGGACGAAAATGATCGGTTCCTGTCAAAACTACGACTCCTGCTTCGGAATCTGTTCCTAGAACGTGAAACTTCCGGTCGGGGACCTAATCTTGCTACTACGCTTACACGCCTGTCATCATCATGCTTCAGTTTTTGTGTTCTATTTGCTGAAATCTCGGAGTTCAAAATCAGCCTTTCCGCTTTTGCAGCAGACAAATCTTCCTCATCACACAATCGCTTTTGTAACTGAGGGTCATTTACTCCTATTACAAGCATGTCGCGAATAGCCCTGTCTTTAAAATCTCCAAAGTCACATCGTTCCGCTAAATTCTTAACGGTTATTACAAAATCTTCCAAAGATTCATTCCGGCCCTGCCTCTTCGTCCAAAATTTATAGCTGTGCACAACAGCTGAGTCATTTTTATCATAGCGTTTCTTCAATTCATCAGTTAGTTGTTTGTAAGTTAACTCATTAAAATCTTTTCCAGGAAAAAGCCTTTTTAGTTCGGTAAAAACTTCTTTACCGCAAACCGCTAGGAAAGATGTTTTGTATCTATCCTCTGGAAAATCATTGTGCTTAAAAATCCATTCCAGCTGTTCCTGATACTGGCTGAATGGCATAGAAAATGGCACGTAAGCATCCGCAATCGATGTTAAAGTCATCCTTTCCAAAGGAATGCACAAGAAAACAACACAAAAACAAAATTAAAATGGGACTAAACCGATAGTAAATTCAAAATAAAATAAAAAAATCTCGCAGAAAAAAAATATCCCAAAAAGGTAAACAAAACCACGTACCTGATGACAAAAAACGATCTGTGAACAGCCCTGTAGGCCAAAAGTCGCACTCCAAACAAAATCCAATTGGAATCCTTCCCAAAAGCAGCAGCAGCAGTCAAAAGCACACAAAACCTTCAGATGCGCTTGTGCATCCACAATCCAACGGCGAGTTCAACGGCAACAGCAGCAACAAAACGATGATGGCGAATCCAGCTGTAGCACAATCACCACAATCACAATGGCAAATTCTTTTTCTCCTCCGACGAATGGCTCCAGCAGTAGCAGCACAATACACACAATCCCGGTCGGCTGACCACAAAAATCAAACGACGTCAACTCTGGCGACGGCGATTCGATGGTTTTCGGAGGAAACACCCGAGATCGATGACCTCCGATGCACTTTCGATGCACTTTTTGTTGACACTTTCGCTTTCACCAACCTGCCGACTTGCTCCGTCGTTCGTCGTTCGGGTTGTCGGTATTGGTGTGTTCGGTCGTCTCTGCTTTCCACTCTGCTTCTTCGGACTTGTCAAAAATCAGCTTGAAATTCCCCTTTGCGTTCCCGGTCGCTGGGATCTTCTGGGGAGCTGGTACGCACACTGAGAAACTTGTTGCTGGTGGTTGTAGTCGTTGATAAAAATTTGCTGCAAATGTGTGAACGAAAAATGGTGTGTGTAGAAAAACTATCGTCGACAAAAATTATTCACGTTTTCACAAAATGGCTTTTCTTCAAATGGCTTTTATTTTATAAGCAGTTTCAATAAAATGTTGTCGCTTCACTGTTTAACCGCCAACAAAAAAGGACAAAGCAAGGTTTTGTTCTGGCTCAAAGGATATTCACACACAAAAGGATACTCTCAGAACAATGGCAACCAAGCAAAAATTATGGCGAAAAATTCACAAGGAGGAAAAAAATTACTTACGCCGCTCCTTGGATAAAATTCGTGGCAATTCTTTCCGAATCCACTAAAATTGCACTAAATTCACACGCGAAAAAAAAATAAACTTTCTAAAAAATTCTATCCTCGTACGTCACTGATATGTCTAGTGACCGAGAGGTATTTTAGAGTTTTCAGGTATAACGAGATGTAATGAAACACGTCTAGTTTCAGTGGTAGTCACAAAACTTCTGCTTTCTGTATTTCTCCTGTTCCTTACATAGGCTCTGTTTCTCCCTAGTTCCCTTTTTCATTTCTTCTCACTCTCTTTCTAACTCTGAGCGA
This sequence comes from Aedes aegypti, assembly GCF_002204515.2. Classification (NCBI taxonomy): domain Eukaryota; kingdom Metazoa; phylum Arthropoda; class Insecta; order Diptera; family Culicidae; genus Aedes; species Aedes aegypti. Next base: position 256,468,486 of record NC_035109.1, on the reverse strand, counting down.
GTTCTCAAGCGTTCGCACTACTACACATACAACTAATAAAACTTCTATTTCCAGGTTGCTATGGATGAAAACGCATCGCACAAAGCTTCATTATGATTATAGAAATGTTTCTACGTGCAAAGTCTATTAACCCCGTAGCTTTCAAGTTCATCTTCACATCTTGTTTAGCTTTTCGACTACAGCGTTGTGTTACATCCAAGTCCGCTATCTCTCCGTGGCTGTTAGGCGATTTCTCACAATTCCTCGCATGTTTAGCGTTCTCTGGTCTTCTTTAACTTGTGTATCCAGCATTTAACAATCTTTTGCGAAACTAAAGTGTTCTCCAATACACTATGAACTAAACAGATCTTCGGTCTAAACCCTTACTTACTTAATGGATAGACCTATATTAAACTTAATGCGTACTGCCTCTCGGCTCTATACTAGTATTACAATCCGCTTGTAGCGGAATTTTATTGTCATCATGCTCCAACTCGGGCCCGCTATTTCCGATACCGATATTTTTACGTACAATGCACATCGAACTTTCTGAAATCCTTCCAATATGAATAGATCTTCCTCCGGATGGCATCGAATCGTCTTCACAGTTACACTGACAGCGTGAGCCACGACTTCTTTGGATGGTGTGTGATTAATTCTATCTTCTATTGTACTTCTCCACCAAAGTTGCAGTCGTGTTTGTTTATCGTGGTCACTCCCTGGTGGTCATTCCCTCAGAGCAATGCATCATCATGATACATACTTACTGATCCAGTCTAAGTATGTAGTATCTCCTCTTTGTCGATTCTCCGGTTTGCCCCATCGGAAACACATATTCTGATCGTCACGCAAGGCTACATGACGGATTCCTCATTGTATCCCTAAATACAACACTGTAGAACAGTCTTTTTGTGTCTATCGCCAATACTAATCCTTCGAATGATATAACGTTAGCATTCGTAACTTCATGTACAGTGAATCCACAATTAAGAATCACCCACAATTTATGAATCAGCTGCCTTTAAAGGACAAAATAACAGTAAAAAATAGCACAAAACATCACGGAAACATTTTCACTTATAATTTATTTTGAGTAAAATTGTTTACGTGATGTTTTGTGTTGATTTTTGTTGTTATTTTGTCATTTAAAGTCAGCTGATTCATAAATTGTGGGCGATTCTTAATTGTGGATCCACTGTACATGTTGATACGCCAATTTTGTCTTTATGATCTACTTCCCGTAATATTCCGGAATCTCCTCCTAAGTATGATCTTTTAATGTCTTTTATCTTTGGCCAGCGGGACAGCGTTTTGGCCTTTCTCTAATAAAACTGTACCTTTATCGACGGTTTAAATGTGATCTTTCTTCATTCCAACTGTTTATCCAAGATGATGCATAGGGTAATGTTCCAATAGTGGAGGTGCTAAGCACGGTTCAACTTCATTTAACCCCATTTAACCCTCTATTGTTGTAACGAGAAGTAACGACCATTCACTTAATAAGAAAATTGATTTCATCGCATTAACCATCGGCATGTCAGGGAAAAATAGTACCTCCACTAGTGGTACACTGTTCCTTTAGTTGAGGTAAATTTTAAATTTGTGTTCCTATAGTTGCGGTATCCGTTGTTTTCTTATGGGATCCTCCATGATTGGAACACTTTACCGCAACTATTGGTATTACTTAGAAAAGTTTAAGCAGTTTTGGTGATATTTCAACCATTTTGAAGCAATTGTTTCGTGTATCAATAAGCCAATACTTCGATTGGCGGTGTCGGATCTGCATCTAATTCAATCAAATCAGTGTAAATGGCACTACCGCAACTAGGGAAAGTGTACCCTATTTAGACATATGTAAAATTTTTAAATCTGTTTGAATGTTTCAACATCAAGATTAAATCTAACTATTACAACACACAAAAAATCAAAATTAGAAGACATTAAAGTAATCACGTATGGCGAAATAAGGAACCACTATGACCATAACTTTTACACCTACCCTATGAGAATATTTTCATACAAATTGCTCAAATTTGGCATGCTCTAGTTTCGTTCGCTTTCAAGCCATCGAGCTGAAATTTTCTCCTAGTTGTCGTAAACTGCGGTCTAACTTTCCGACAGGGCTGGTAAAAACTTGATATTTTGTGGTTACAAAATTGAGCATATTTATACTGCCGTGAATCGCAAGTCAGTCCCATCTGTAAAAAGTAGTCATTGAGAAAATGGGCTGTGAAGTTTCCAAACTCGTTTTCCATACAAATAATCGAAAAATTCCAGAGGATTTAAATATGTTCCAATGTCAATGAAACTTTCAGAATTTGCTTTTCACTCTGATATCTTCCCGTGAAAAATATAAAGATCATCAAATCATGGTTCATTTTTGTGTTACACGGTACGGAAATCTGTGGTGGGACTGATATGCGATTACTTTTGATTATGGGACAACTCGACTTGGTGTTTTTTTTTATATATATTTTTACTGAACAAATCATGTTGTCTCATTAGTGCAGTTGAAAGATCATTGAAAGATATGTTGAAAACTGAACTCAACTCAATTTTGACAAAAATGCAGATGGGACTGACTTGCGATTCACGGCAGTATAGTTCTGTAGAAAAAATCAGCTCGATTACTTGGAAGGCAACAAGACAACAGTCAAGTTGGAGTGTTTGGTATGAAAAATGACTTACGTCGCAATTATTCAGAACAGCACTGTATTAGGGTAGTTGAAAATATTGCTTTTGCCTTACACTGATCATTCGATTCTCGATAACATTTTCAGCTCATTTGAATAAAATTAAGAATGCAAAACCTTTTAAAAGTGGCGAACTCGCCAAAAGCCTCTTTAAAAAAAAATCGAATGATAATAAACCCTTCAAAATTTGTCTGCAGTACAGGCACTGAATCGTTTTTAGTGACTTGGTCTTAATTTGACCTGGTCACTAAAAAGTCACTAATTTCACAAAAATGGTCGCTAAAACCACTATTTCCGTGACGTGTGAAGATTTTCGGCATTCGAAAGACAAAGATCATTGTTAATCTTGACATCTAAAATTCCAAAAAAGGAATGGATTCCTAGCGATTTTCTGCAAAACACCGGGCAAAAATTTCTGGCGGAATTTGTTCGTCGAGGTTTTGGTGAAATTGGTGGTAAGAATTCAGATATACTAACCCTCAAACGTACAAGACAAAAACTATGACCTATTAAAAGAATTACTTGGTTTTCTCATATAAACTCTGAAGAGCCTGTGTAGTCCTAATCTTCATCCAAATGAGCTCAGATTTTGGGAGGACGCTTAGAATCTGATCCAGAATTGAATGGGTGGTATAGAGCAAAAGCGATTTTTGAAATACCTTAATACCTAAGTGGAAATTTTCGTTTAGCGTTCAAATCGTAAGTATGTTTTGTATTCATTGTAAATAGGAACTATGTTGCCATTTTGATGGATAACCCATAATAAAGTCCATAGACTGATTTATTCATTACTATATTCATATCAATAAACTTTTAATTTTAAGACTAAACATTCACATGAATTTAACTAGGATGATTCAAAACAGCAATGCCGGTCCGGTGACAGCCAAAAATACGATGTCTTCAACGTCAACGGCAACGGTCACAACGTCGTCGACATCCGGTGGTCTAATAACATCGCAAATTTACTCTGCAGCTTCAACAGGTACCGTATTTGTGTAAAACATGCCAAATTTGTGATTGATTATATAATTGCCATACAATGTACATGGGTCAGCGAATTACTTGTGATGGGAAAGACGTGAATCAACATGGAACAAACCAACAAGGAGTCATCAGGCCTGCTTCCAATCTATAACTCTAGTTTGTAAGGTATTTCTTTCAGGTGACATGCACAGCGGCTCTCATCATTATGTTATAGTTTTTGTTTTTGTACAACTCCTATTGATACTGAACGCACACCGCGTGCTTAACTAATTCACATCATTCCAATGTGACAAGTATTTTGTTTACAAAACTTTTTCAATCTTAGTAGATTCCACTTCACTCAAAAATGCGTTCCACTAAAACGTTATGTAAAGGATTATTTAAATTTAATTTATTATGATTCAGTAAAACTTCACTTTTGGTTTTTCTACCTTAATCGTTTTTTAAATAATCTAAAGTAAACATTAACACAATATTGCGATTGTGTAGAGTATCATTTTCAAATTCCTATTCTAATTTGGAATTCGCTTGGAAGTTTATCTATTTTCTTCGTTTTACTAACACTATTGGAAAAAGGTTTTTCAATCCTCGAATAACGTCATAGCAATAAATACAGACACGAACAAACACCAAGGATAAGGATACTGGAGCATCAATACTATTGCGCTGTGGTCATTCATCTGAACTCGGAACTCAAATTCTCAAAAGCACCTAGCAGTCACCGATTTCAAATTTCAAAATCAGCGTTCGTCCATGACTCTGTTACAAGAAACCTTGTTATTTCTGAATTTTCTAATTGTGCTTCTCTATGCTCCCTATTTCCGCCTAGATGATTTGCAACAGTTGGACGTTGGTACTAAGTCGGGAAACGAGCAGCAGTCCGGCGGCGAGCACAACGCCGAAAACTTTGGCGGCGCCGGCGTCGGCAACAACAACATGCATAGCGGACCGAAGCATGGCCAGAGTGGGTCATTGCAGCAACACATGGGTGGACATTCTAGAGGACGTGGCATGTATCGCATAAATCAACCTTACTATGCGAATAACAACAATGCCAATGGACGTAACAATAGTAATGGCAACTATCAGTTCAACAACTTTCAACGGGTTTACGAACCCAGCCCTTCAGCGCAACCACCATCAGCGAAGTGTCGTTGGTAAATTGTCGCAGAAACATGGCAAGGCGCCAATGATCTATTACAAACTGTTGTAATTCTAGTTTGTTGACAATTTTATGTGAATAATACAAGTGCTCGCGGAAAGTTCGTTGAGCAGCAATTATTAACGCTACTACATAATTTATTGCTGAACTGTACATATTGATAATTTGTTCCTAGAATGAACTCTTGGTAGACTTAGAATGTGTTATTTAAAAATAAAAGATATTATTTTTGGTGAAAACGTGAAGATATTTCTTTGTGAGAATTTCTACTTTTATTTCAAGTCTTATCTTATTTCTCTACTTGGCATTGTATCCCAACTGTATAAGCTATATCTGCTATGTTTGAACTAAAATAATACCATCAAAGTCATTAAGGGTCATCCGTTAAGCACAGGCAAATAGACGTAACATTTGAAACAAATTTCTTCAAAAACCATCGCCATGTTGACAACATCATCATCTGGTTTAACATACTTAAGCTAGTCAGCGAAACAATCTAGCATTTTAAGCATTTTAAGCCAGCAGTTTTGCATGTTGTCACTTTTATTCGCAGAAGAGAGGATCGATGAAGAGAAATTGATTATGTTACATTCCTTAATTCTAGCACACGCTTGATTTATTCATCGAGTTTTTTTACATAACTTTTTGTCTTGGTGTATTTCTTGCCAAAATTAATTCTATCTGTAACTTTTAAATCAATAGTCATTCATTTTTTTTTTCAAGAGTTTTCAAAAATTGAGATAATTTTAAGCGTTTGTTAGAATAAAGGTGAAAGTTACATGATCGATTTCTCTTTATTGATCCTCTCTTCTGTGAATTAAGTATCTTAAGCCAAAATCCTTGGTAGTTCCTGAATGTTTAGAAGAACTGCTAATGAAATCCGTAAAAAAAACGGCGGAGCTAAGATATTGAAACATTTATCTAATTATTTAATATCTTTATTTTAACTTAGGTATACATAGTTTGGTTGGATACATATTTGGTGATATGTAGAGAACACATTCACGCTGTATCTTGTTCGCAGGATATTTACTCTTACATGTTTGTATATCTCGAAAATTGGGCGCTTGGTACACAAATTGTATGTAACAGTTACACTTAAACGAAAATAAACCATGTAGCATATTATAAGCGTTTATCAATGTAAATGGCACAGACAGATTCTTAATCCTTATATTGTTCGAAAACTACTTAAGTCTACAACTGCCGATCAAAGCGTTTTAAATCAGTCATATTTTGGAATTATTAATTTGCTTATAAATGCTTCGACTCAATGGTTACAGAAGAACTCTCTGGAGATCATCCACGCCAACTCTTCGTCTTCACTGCTGCTACTAGTGCTTATGGTTCGAGTGCCATTAAGTGGTTGTTTCTTTGTATCCTCTTCGGTAATCATGTTTTCATAGATCTGATCCTCCGAAATATTTTCTGGCGGAGCTTGTGCTTGACTCTGCGAAACTATTTCATTGAATTTCTTTTTCTTCATTCCGCACAGCAAAGCCTCATCTTCTAACAGAAGGTTGTTGCGTTGAAATTCATCGGGCTTTTTCGGTTCCCGCAATTGGAGAAACCACAAATCATCCGCGTGCCGTCGCAACCCTGGGATTGCCTGCACTTGCTCTAGCAATTTGGGATACTTAGAGATAACTCTCATGCAGTGGAATATCAGACTATCCTTGAATGATGCCGCATTGATGAGTTTGATTGATGATTTAGCCGATGTTGAACAGACCATCGGGTAAATGCATCCTTTGCTGTCGCGAGGAATGTTTGAGTAGGCACGACCTTGCGACCGCCGGTTCAAATAGAACTCGAGGACTCCACGGAACATGTCGACGTAAACGCCAATAATGCGACCCTGACTGAATTTCTTGCCGTAGTATTTCAGCTGATTGTTGTGTTGGGTCAGCCCACGGTACGAATAGCCCCATGATTGGTCGTCCAGTCCCAGACAACTAGCGAATTTGAAACGATGTGCCAGGAGATCTACCTTGTCCGTTCCAATTCCGAGCATCTGGAAATATAAAAAAATCGAGTGTTCACTAATGTTTTAGCATCTCTAAAAAATCATGCAAATCGGTTTATTTATGTACTACAAGAAATCAGGAAATTACAAATCTATATTTTTTTAAGTTTCCAAAATCTTAATGCCACCAGAGTAGGTACCTAATACCAGAAACTTAAATGCTCATATCTTAAATATGGTTACACTTTTTTTCATTATTTGGTCGGCGTTAAGTCAGAGTGGACCAAGTGACATTTTTCATATTTTGAGAAAAATGGGTTTAAAGTCTAACGCACTGTAATTTTTGAACTCGTTTAAAATTTGGTTCAATATTTTTACACATCTTTGTGTTACTTTCAAACAATATGATGTGAAGCGATAATCATTAAAAATCATAATCCAAACCTCTGATAGAACGATTTTCTGATGGACTATGTGCACTTGGTCCACTCTGACTGAACTAAAGACCACCGTTCAGTGAGTTGGTTCACTCTGACTGAACCATTTCTAAGAAAATAACAATCATTCAATGCCTGCATGTTAAAACTGGGTGCATATCTCTAAGAAAAACAGATTATCAAGACCCTTCGACACCAGTATCGTAAATTCTTTAAGAATCCATATCGTCAATACTGAAATCAGTGGCATTTCGATAGCTTGAAAATTAAAGGTTTGATGGCCAGAAATGTTCAAAAATGTGTCAGAGTCGACCAAGTGAAAATCTTGAGTACCGACCAAAATATACTGGTCCAAAAAGCGGGTTCTAGCACATTCCATCCATACACCATAGAACTACCATAAACTTCTATCAGACTCTGAAATTGACTCAAAAAATGCAATGATCAATCAGTGTATTGCTTTTGAACACATGGTTCACTCTGTCTGCACAGAAATTGATGCATTTTCTACCACCCATCGATATATGATAAATGATTAAAAATCAAATCAAATGCATCGAATTAAATAATATTTATAAAATTCTTTAATTACATAAGTAGAAGAATTATTCGAAGTCGAGAAATCTGACAAATTTCTAGAAATGGTTTTCATCTCCTCGTATTCCTCAGCGCGCTGATCATTTTCGCTGATATGGTAATAAGCAATTGGTCCACTCTGACTGCACACTTTTATCCAGTTTCATTGATCATACAAAGTAAATTTGTTACACATCTCGCGCATTCTACAGCATTCTTAAAATCTGATCGAAGTGAAACGGAGATAAGGTAATTTCGCATCTAATGAGAGAATAACCCAATTTTCCCAAGTTTTGTACTTGGTCCCCTCTGACTTAACGCCGACCATTTGTTAGTATTATTCCAAATATCACATTCATTTCTTATATCTAGGTGTTCTGTGTTAGACAACACTATCATGCTTATTTGGAAAACCAAATTTAAGATTTTATTAACATTTTGTCAACAACATATTACATTTCATTTGCCGTAGCAGTTCTGCGTGCTTCGTGAAGCCCCCCTGTTTTGGAGCGTCTTGCTGGGTAGTGCTTCGTGAAGCCCAAGCAGGACGGTTCGGTTTTGCGTCGTCCGATAGATTTTGCTCACGGTTTCGACGCCGATTTTTTCCCTGTTTTGGAGCGTTTTGCTGGGTAGGAATTTGGGAAGGCCCAAGCAAGACGGTTTGTTTTCGGGACGCCAAGAAGTTTTGCTGTCAGTCTCAGTTTTGTGTTCAGTCGAGGATGGATTACCAACTGGTGAGTTCGTTTCATGCTTATGATAACACATATTTTCTTGAAAGCGTAACTTTTAAGTAATATTAAAACAAACTTTGTATGGTTCGTCACTATAAGTGTCGGCTTTTTTCTTATACAATTTCAATATACATAGGGTCGGTGTTCCCTTAGTGGACGGTCCCCTATAGTCGCACTAGTGGCGTTTTACGGCCGTTTCACAGGTAATCGTAGCAAAATAATTGTGCTTATTCTGCGCGGCGTGTGAGTCGAGACGAGTCGCTCTCACCGCGAGTGACGTGAGACGACTAATGTTAATCAAATGGGAGCGAGTCGACATTGTCACCTCATTCGACTCGTGTCACCTCACACGCCGCGCAGAATAGGCACGAATGTTTGACATGAAGATCAGTAGCTATTTATCTAAGTACCATAGACACACAGCTCGATTTTGTTCAAAAAATGATCGAAATAAATAGTTTTGCTTAAAATTTTAGCTCCCTTGCACCTATAGTTAACCTATTGTTCCTATAGTAGCACTACTAAGAGAAACTATTTTGTTATTAAACAAAATAGTTGATAAATTAGGAACTTTTTTATATCAATCGAACGCTTTTGATCCACTTTTCAAAGCAGGGTTGCGATGGATCTTCTTCGTGAACAATGATCGACGCATCTTCGCGATCCAACATTCGCCAAAATTCATTTTTCATTTTTGCGTCACGAAGAGCATCGCAAAAAGCGAACGGATGCAACGTCGAAGAAGCAAAATGAACACACCGATAAGTGGTTCGCGAAGCCTCTCCCCTCGTAGGATTCATTTATCCACGTGCTGTTCATTCTCGTGATTCATTGCAAGGTTGCTTCTTCTCGTAAAGTCAAGCAAACACTCCACGCTAAGCCAGCTCCACGCAGCGCATGTGTTAAAACTACACAGAATGAGGCAACCAATGCAGAACTGGCTGACTGAGTGAAAATTCTGAGTAGGTCGCACTAATTCTGTGAGTTGCCGACGTTTTCGCCTTCGGCTGTCCGAGATCGATGGAAAGGGAACTGTCAATGATATCCCGCGTGGCAGCAAACAGTTGGCCGTTGGTAAGATGGGGAGCTTTCTGAGATGTTTCTAGCGAAAAGCCGGAAGGTGGTCGCAAATGCGAAAGTTTTTTCCCCATTTGCTGCCGCTTCGGCTATTCAAATGAAAAATCTCTGAAAATCTTTAAAATTGGAATGTTTTTTTTAATGTTTTCAGAAGCAAAACAAAAATGGAAACGAATTCCGCATTCCAAGCGTTCCTCCTCTGTGCGCAATTTACTCATTCAGTTTTGTTTACCACCGTTTGCACAAAACTGTGTACAGCCCCTTTGCACAGAATCTGTGCTGCACGAAAAGAGGCCAATTTTGTGGCGCTTGGCACTCATTTTTGAGGCGGAGCAAGTTTAGCGTGATTGTTGCAAGCCCACATGAAGATGATCGAAATGAATATTTTTCTGTTCTTCGCGAAGAGCAGGCGGCGTGGATCGTACCGTTCACATTACCAAGCGATGGAAAATCACCCGATGATAGCGTCGGGAGAAACAGCGATCCGAAAATGAAACACGAACGAATGAAGCGCCCGAACGGTTGTTTGTGTTTATTCACAGATTCTGTTTTGATGCCTACGAAAATTCATCGTGCCTCGCGTTTCCGATCGTTGTTCAGCAACATTGTTTCAAAGGAAAAATATAAAAGTTTTGTAAAAATACGGTTATGATTTGTGTTTTGCTTATTCCGTGAGGCTAGTGCTACTATAGGAACAGAAATTAGGAATAGTGCTACTATAGGCACATGTGTTCCTATAGTGGCACAGGCGATAATAAATACAAAAACATGAGTTTTCTTATGTTTCATAATTTTTCCACAAAGCCAAGATAAAAAGCTTTCAGATGATCTAAAAATAATTCCGTAGGCTTTATTTTTCGATTTTATACGAATATTTGTTCTTAGCTATGCGGCTATTGGTACATCGACCCTATATTTTTCTCTTTTTGACATTATTAAAAATTACCTTTTGAATTATTCGACAATGTGAATGTTGACGTATTTTTTTTAAACTTCTACCATATCGAGACAAAATGCACAGAAATACTCATATGTAATTTTCAAACAAACTATGTATGGTTCGTCACTACAAGTGTTGACATTATTCCTGTTTCATATAATTCAAAATATATACATGTAATTTTCAATTTTCGTCCTTAATAAAAAAGTCTTTTGAATTGTTCGACATTATAGATGTTGACGTGCTTTTTAAAGCTTCTTCCAAAACTAGCTTTAAATATAAGTCGTATATATCCCCCTTGTCCATGGATCGCATCACCGACCAGAGGTGACTTCCAGATCTTTTCCTCCCTCACTAATAAACACCCTTTCCGTGGTGATTGTGGAGATGCAGAGGTATTCTCGGTCTCTAGAAGCAACAATCATTACACCCTAACATTCCTTCCCCATCCCAACTGACTGTAAGGACTTGGCCGGCGCCGTAATTGATCAATAATATTAGATCTGCTAAAATTGCACTTCGAGAGTAAGCGGAAACTCCCATCCCTTATTCATTTGGATCCCAGTGCAATTCTTACCAGTTCCGATCAATCACGGAGTAGCAACCATTGACATGTACAGTCAGTCTATGCTATGCTATGCTATAACATATTACATTTCATTTGCTGTAGCAGTTCAGATTTTTAGAGTTGAGTTGATTTCACCTGCTTATAAGAGAAAAAAAACGCTTTCAATTTACTTAACCCAAACACATTAATCGTGGCAATATAAAATTGTAACGATTTTTGCCTGAAATTAATAATTATTTTATTTGATATTTTTTTCCACCTTTCAACATTGGTTATTCTATGTAACTCATTGGTACTATGCCAGGGAGGAAACTTCAGAATCATTTTCAAAATTTTATTTTGAATCCTCTGCAGAGCTTTCTTCTTGGTATTACAACAGCTAGTCCATATTGGTACAGCATACAAAATGGCTGGCCTGAAAATTTGATTGAATATTAAAAGCTTGTTCTTAAGACAAAGTTTTGATTTTGTATTAATAAGGGGATAGAGGCAATTTACATATTTGTTACATTTGGCTTGAATGCCCTCAATGTGATTTAAGAATGTTAGCATGAGCCCTAGATACTTAACTTCATCTGACCAATTTATTAGAACCCCTCTCATCGTGACGACAACATGTCTACTTGAAGGTTTCAAATAAAGAGCTTTTGGTTTATGTGGGAATATTATTAGTTGAGTTTTGGAAGCATTAGGAAAAAACTTCCATTTTTGCAAGTATAAAGAAAAAATATCCAAACTTTTTTGCAGTCGACTACAAATGACACGCAAGCTTCGTCCTTTGGCGGAGAGGCCTGTGTCATCCGCAAACAGGGATTTTTGACATCCCTGAGGTAACTCAGGTAAGTCAGATTTGAAAATATTGTATAATATTGGCCCCAAAATGCTGCCTTGAGGAACACCAGCTCTTACAGGAAGCCAGCTGAGCTTTCCAGCTCATATCTGGAGTTCTGATAATTAACCTGAAGTGTACGATTTGACAGATAACTTTGAATTATTCCAACAATGTATGTTGGAATATTAAAGTTTTTTTAATTTTACGATCAAGCCTTCATCCCAAACACTGTCGAATGTTTTTTCTATGTCTAAAAGAACAAGACCAGTAGATTAGCCTTCGGATTTGTTGGAACGAATCAAATTTGTTACACGTAAAAGTAGATGTGTGGTCGAATGTCCATGGCGGAATCCGAACTGTTCATTGGAAAAAATGAAATTTCGTTGATATGAACCATCATTCTGTTCAAAATAACCTTTTCAAAAAGTTTACTGATGGAGGAAAGCAAACTGATTGGACGATAGCTAGAAGCTTCTGCAAAATTTTTGTCTGGCTTTAAAATTGAAACAACCTTAGCATTTTTTCATTTGTCAGGAAAATATGCTAATTGAAAACATTTATTTGTTCAATATATCAATTAAAAATGATAAGCTACTTTCTGGAAGTTTCTTGATGAGGATGTACACACTCAATCTGTTCGGTAAAAATAACTGGGTTTTTGAACTACCGAAAAAGTCAGTAAACTAAAAAAAAATGTCAGAAATCGAAAAACAGAAATTTTTCACTGAAATTTTGCAGAGGGCTTTATTTCTATATCATATATCGATAAAAAATTAAACATGGTTAAATTAGCTTTTCAATTACGCGTGGCGACAGTTTTCATTTTACTGACTTTTTCGGTGGTTCCATAACCCAGTAAAATTTTACCGACCCCAGTAATTTAAGGGGGCAGGATCCGTCATTGATTTCGGAATTTTCAAAAGCAGTTTTCTCCTTCAAAATCAAGAAAATTTACAGGAAAATGTGTTCACTGTATCCTATTCTCCAACCGAAACACAGTGAACACATTTTCATCGAATACTTCTTAGTTTTGAACAGAAAAACTGCTTTTGAAGTTTCGATGATGATGATGATTACGATGACGGAGCGTTGATCGTTAATCTAAGTGTGTAAAAAATTCCATCATCGCCAGGAGCTTTAATTTTTTTGAATTTTCTAATAATAGTTCTCACTTCTTCCAAATCAGTCTCCTCAAGTCCTGAGTAACTTGATTTTCAATTGGAGTGGCTAAATGTTTAGTGATAGTGTGTATCCTGCAGAGTTACAAATCGTACGGCGAGTAACATATTTTTGAAACTTATCGTACGATGCTGTAGATGGTCTTTAACAGTGTAAGATGTAAAACTAATAAGAATAAGAGCTTTTTATATGTAACGCCATGATTGACTAGTTCGAGCACTCTTGTGAGTAGCCAGGGTTTAAAAGTAGGAATCAAAAGGTCCAAAATGCTACTTTAAGGATTTGTGTCGTTTTCTTGTAATAAGATCCACATTTGAAGGCCATTCGAAGTCTTAACAGTAAGTTTACAATATTTGTTGGAACTACATTGAAAACATTTCCCAAATTTGAGTCATTTTACGGTTTTAAATCGTGTCGAAAAGTTGGTTGAAAAATGGGGGTAGTTCAAAATGATCAAACGGGTGGGATAGAGTGCCATTTAGTATGAAGATCGAAGAGTTGCAATCATGCTTCCCCATGAGTTTGCTCTCAGGTCTTTTAAATACTATTTTTTCTACTATTGATCCCTTTACGATCTATGTTTGGACCCGTGCCTTCGATTTGTCGTTTGAGTTCGAAAACATTCTCAATCAAGAGAACGTTTTCAAAAATGCCTGGGAGACTGATTTGGAAGAAGTGAGAACTATTATTAAAAAAAAAACAAAAATATGAAAGCTCCTGGCGATGATGGAATTTTCTACATCCTCATCAAGAAACTTCCAGAAAGTAGCTTATCATTTTTAGTTGATATATTTAACAAATGTTTTCAATTAGCATATTTTCCTGACAAATGCAAAAATGCTAAGGTTATTCCAATTTTAAAACCAGACAAAAATCCTGCAGAGGCTTCTAGCTATCGTCCAATCAGTTTGCTTTCCTCCATCAGTAAACTTTTTGAAAAGGTCATTTTGAACAGAATGATGGTCCACATCAACGAAAATTCAATTTTTACCAATGAACAGTTCGGATTCCGCCATGGACATTCGACCACTCATCAACTTTTACGTGTAACAAATTTGATCCGTTCCAACAAATCTGAAGACTATTCTACTGGTCTTGCTCTTCTAGACATAGAAAAAGCATTCGACAGTGTTTGGCATGAAGGTTTGATTGTAAAATAAAAAAAAAATCCAACATACATTGTTAGAATAATTCAAAGTTATCTGTCAAATCGTACACTTCAGGTTAATTATCAGAACTCCAGATCTGAAAGACTTCCTGTAAGAGCTGGTGTTCCTCAAGGCAGCATTTTGGGACCAATATTGTACAATATTTTCACATCTGACTTACCTGAGTTACCTCAGGGATGTCAAAATCCTTGTTTGCGGATGACACAGGCCTCTCTGCCAAAGGACGAAGTCTGCGTGTCATCTGTAGTCAATTGCAAAAAAGTTTGGATATATTTTCTTCATACTTGCAAAAATGGAAGATTTCTCCTAATGCTTCCAAACTCAACTAATAATATTCCCACATAAACCAAAAGCTCTTTATTTGAAACCTTCAAGTAGACATGTTGTCACGATGAGAAGGGGTTCCAATAAATTGGTCAGATGAAGTTAAGTATCTAGGGCTCATGCTAGATAAGAATTTAACTTTCAAAAATCACATTGAGAGCATTCAAGCCAAATGTAATAAATATGTAAAATGTCTCTATCCCTTAGAGGGATTCCACGGAGGCATGCAAGTCGATTCTGATCGACCATTTCAAAAATATTTGAAACTTTGCACAGTTTTTCAGTTCCATTTAAATCGTCATTTTCCGATATCAAATCTTCAAGTTAAGTCACGAACTTTTCAAAAGGGTGTATGTGAAAATGGTTCAAAAATATTCAAAAAGCTGCACTGCAAAAACGGTTCGTTCGATTGTTAGACAACTAAAGAAACAAAGTTAGACAACTAAATAAAGATTCAAAAAAAAAAAAAAAATACACACAGTAAAAATATTTTTTTTTTTGCATTAAAAAACATCATTTTTGTCACAAAAACTCAAATATCTCAAAACCCTATCGGAATACCAACGTAATTTTTTGAGGGAAAACGGTCCATTATATTAGCTATCTACCATAAAAATGGTGGTGGTGGTGATGGTAAGCCAATAAACAAAAAAGTTATGACATTTCAAATATTTCACAAATTTGACACTTAGTGAAAAATTTTTTTTTTCATTGTTAATTTTTTTAGGACCGCAGTTTGTTGCTGAATTTTTTGTTAAGGGTACCACATGAGGTTAACAAGTTGTTTTCATGATATTTCATTTAATTATTCATAACTATTATAGCATCTTTTAGAAAGTTAGACGCGATCCAGTGTTGTGATCTAAAGTCTTGATAGTGTCATATTTTTATTGTACGTAACTGAAGAAAAATTCTCTCAATAGTGTTGAAACCTTTTGATACAAGAAACCTATAAGAAATCTAATATTGAAGACAAAAGCTACAAAAAAAGTTTTCTATACAGGTACCGTTTTGATTCATATTACGGACAGCTTCAAATTCCGGACACTCTCGTTTGTATGGGAAACATTTCACACGAAATGTTTCAATTTTCGCCATCCAAAAGTTCTCATTATCGAGGCTCGTTTTATTAGGTTTTTTCCATAAATATCATTGCAAATTTATATTGCCCAACTACCTTAGACGTCTCTTAAGTGGTTGAACGATTTCAATTGATGATTTGACTGTTCCATTAATGATTACCATGAGCTGTCCGTAATTCGAATCAAAGCGTCCGGAATATGAGGCAAAAGTGAGGGAGCGTCCGGAATAAGAATCATGAAAAGACCACACGTTTCGATTTATTTAAAATTATTCAAGTTGCGGACGCGTATTCTTTACCCACCATCCGAAAGTTAAGGGCTTCCGACGCTCGATGACGCTAAAAAATCATTCAGAATGATCTATTTTGTATGGTCCAAGCTGGGTTATACTTCACTGAGGCCTTAAGTGTCCGTAATATGAATCAAAACGGTATACGACTAGTTAACCTGCAAAAAGTTTACCTCGTAGAGGACAAGGCGGGTCTATACCCAGGTGATCTAGTATACGTAAAGCAGGTCGGTTTTCTCGGCGCTGGTTTTCTCCACAAAGTTAAAATCTGATTACACCTGGGTATAGACCCGCCTTGGTAGAGAATAGACTTTGTTAATCATATTTGGGAGAAAGCGAGTAACTTCAACAACATCAAAAACATGATAGGTACATACCATGAACATACTCACGAAAAAGCTAAAAATATACTACCATTATGGTTATAAAAGATTTAATTGTAAAATTTTTCTTCAGTCAAGCAAACGACACCAAACTAGTCAGTAAAAACTTAAAAGTGATTTTGTTTATTAAAATCTAACGAGCAACATGAGTTGTCGCTTTCTCAACTGTTGCAGGCCGTTTGCAGAAAAAAAAGTGTTCGAAAGAGCTACGAAATCTCACCGAAAGCACCATAGATAAACTGAAAGCGGCTGGTTATGCTCCAATGTCTACATTGAATACAAATTTACGCATTTGTACGTCCTGCCGTTTAAACGTTGACAAACGGGCAATCTGTACATCATCGGTGGATCAGGTTGCAGGAAGTTCGAAAACAACAACAACTGAGGAATTACTAGATGCACCGACAACAACTGAGGAGTTACCAGAAGTACCAAGTGCAGATAGTCTTGCCACGGTACCATCAGCGACATCTGTTTCAACAAATCAATCAGAAGATGAGTGCATCCAGAAGGTCAACATCGAACGCTTCAACGAAGGGATAGCTGGAATAAAAGTGACTCCGATTAAATGGACGAAGATGGGTTACGTCAATTATCCCGAGAAAAAGTACCGTGAAATCAACAAAGCTGTACGAAGAAACCTCTTCAAATTAGGACCTGAGGATGTGGAAAATACAGACTACGATGAGGTAATTATGAATATGAAGGAAAGGTTCTCGAATCTAGCCACGACAAGGAAAGAAAAATTATTGATTTTGTCGATGCTGCCAAGCTCGTGGTCTATTCAAGACGCCATTGATGAGTTCAAAACCAATAGAAATACAGCAAAAGAGGCAAAACAATTCAAAAATAACTGTCTTGCAACCAAAAATGCTAGGTCGAGTACTTCATTAACAGATGAGACAAAAGAAAAAAATAATTCAATATTTTGAAGACGATGAAGTAAGTAGAGCTATGCCTGGCCAAAAAGATTATGTATCTGTAAAAAGATGGAAAGCGTCAAGCAATCCAAAAACGATTAATGATGACTACTTTGAAAGAAGCGTATACACGCTTCAAGGAAATTAACGAAAATATTAAGGTAGGTTTTTCCTCATTTGCAAGCCTTCGTCCAAGGCAATGGAAGCTTCTATCCAATTCAGGAACACATAATGTTTGTGTGTGCACAACACACGAAAATATTAACCTAATCTTACATAGTTTGAAAAGAATCAATTTATCAAAGGATATTAAAATGTTAACTGGTAGTCTTTTGTGTGAAAATACAACATCAAATTGCTATCTACGATCTTGTTCGGATTGTCCAGATTCTTCATCATTGGAAAATACTTTATTCGCTGAGTTTGAAGAAAATTATATTGATCAGTTATCATTTGAGCAATGGGTGACCACGGATAGGTGTGACCTAGAAACTATTGTAAAACCTGTAGATGAGTTTGTGTCATTTTTTTGCTTGAAATTAGAAAGTTTAATTCCTCACGACTTTATTAAAACAGAGCAATCCCGCTTTTTAAAAAAATACGAAAAATACATTACAAGATGGTGAATTTTTAGTCATTTGTGATTTTTCTGAAAACTATAGCTTTGTATTGCAAGATGAAGTGCAGTCCCATCACTGGAACGTACAACAAGCTACAATTCATCCATTCGTTATTTATTTCAATGGAAGTACGCAAATTGAACATTTTAGTTTTATTGTAATTTCCGAAGAATTAAGACACGACTCAGTATCTGTAAATTTGTTCATTGCCAAAATGATTAACTTTTTACGCGTTGATAAGGATAAAGAAATCAGAAAGATATATTTCATGTCTGATGGAGCAGCATCGCAGTACAAAAACCGTAAGAATTTTTCGAGCCTATGTCAATTTAAATCAAAGTACGGAATTGATGCAGAATGGCATTTCTTTGCTACGTCACATGGCAAAGGTCCTTGTGATGCTATTGGAGGAACCATAAAGCGCATGGCCACAAGAGCAAGTTTAGCCAAAGAACGTGAGCATCCAATTAAAACTGCAAAAGAACTATTTGATTGGGCGAATCGCAGAAAAGAAGAAGATTTAACAAAATTATCATTTTGTTTTTACTACTACTGAAGAGTACGAATTAACGGCATCAGAGCTCAGCGAGCAATATAATAACGCGAAAACGATCCAAGGAACCCAAAAATTTCACTGTTTCATTCCATTGTCAGAAATAAAATTAAAGCAAAACTATACTCGAACTGTACTGATAATGATGCAAAAGTGTTCGATATTGTAAAAAAATTGAATAACAATAAATAAATAAATAAATAAGTATTAATAAAATGTTTTCATGATCTCATAACGCATACCAAAATCCAAAACTTTTAAAGTTTATATATAACATTTAGAAACTCATCGATCATACTCTAAAAAAAAATATCCTGGTAAAAAAAAAATTTATTTTCGTGTAATCTGTTAATTCATTTTAATTTATACATATAGGGTAGGTGTACCAGTTATGGCCATAGTGGTTCCCTATTTCGCCATACGTGATATCTTAAATGCCTTTACATTTTGAAAAATCTTTTGCGTTCTAGCAGTAAAATAAAGCAATAATCTAGATGTTAAAACATTCAAAAAGATTAAAAATGTGAAAGTTATTCAAATTTTGCATATGGCCAAATAGGGAACCACTATGGCCATAACTGGTACACTTTCCCTATACATATACATATAATATTTATACATACACATAATATGTATACATATAATATACATAATACTAATGAATACATGAAAACGACTTGTTTAATTCACGCAAGACAATAAAATCAGCAACAAACTGCGGTACCCGTAATAATTTACACCGAAAAAAAAAATGTTTTCTACTAAATGTGAAAAATTGTGACATGTTTGAAATGTCATAACTCTTTTTGTTTATTGGTTTACCATCACCAAATTTTTATGGTAGATAGCTAATATAATGGACCGTTTTCCCTCAAAAAATTACGTTGGTATTCCGATAGGGTTTTCAGATATTGAGTTTTTGTGTCAAAAATGATGTTTTTTAATGCAAAAAAAATTTTTTTTACTGTGTGTATTTTTTTTGGAATCTTTATTTAGTTGTCTAACTTTGTTTCTTTAATTGTCTAACAATCGAACAAACCGTTTTTGCTGTGCAGGCTTTTTGAATATTTTTGAACCATTTTCACATACACCCTTTTGAAAAGTTAGTCGTGACTCAACTTGAAGATTTTATATCGGAAAATGACGATTTAGATGGAACTGGAAAACTGTGCAAAGTTTCAGCTCAATTGAAAAAAATGAATTAAAAAATTTACCAAATTTTGGTGCTGTTGCTTGGAATCATATCCAATATCCAATGTTGAAACATTGAAACAAATGTCAAATAAAATAATTAATAATATCAGCAAAAATCGTTACAATCTTCTATTGCCACGATTAATGCGTTATATGTTTAGGTTAAGTTAGGTTAAGTATGTGAAAAACTTTTTTTTTTCTCTTATAAGCAGGTGAAATCAACTCACCTGTAAAAAATCTGAACTGCTACGGCAAATGAAATGTAATATGTTGTTGACAAAATGTTAATAAAATCTTAGATTTGTGTTACTAAATTAGGATGATAGTGTTGTCTAATCACACAGAACACCTAGATATAAGAAATAATGAATGCAATGTTTGGAATGATACTAATCTTCTTCTTCTTCTTCTTTCTGGCATTACATCCCCACTGGAACAGAGCCTGCTTCTTCAGCTAAGTGTTCTTAAGAGCACTTCCACAGTTATTAACTGAGAGCTTACTGTGCCAATGACCATTTTTTGCATGCGTATATCGTGTGGCAGGTACGAAGATACTTTATGCTCTGGGAAGTCGAGAAAATTTCCAGCCCGAAAAGATCCTCGACCGGTGGGATTCGAACCCACGACCCTCAGTTTGGTCTTGCTGTTTAGCCGCTACGGCTAACTGGGCCCCTGGGCTAACTGATACTAAAAATTAAAAAAAACATTTTGCCACTGGTAGAAAAACATCAATAAATTTGTTTTAATTCCATACACACAAATACAAAGATATAAATTTACATATTTTTTTTTTAAATTTCGTCGCCACTCAATCAACAGTGCGTAGGGTCAAACCCACACATCTGTTTCAACTGTGAAAAGAAGAACTCCTGCAGGACATCTCTGAGCGTGCATAACTCCTCCTACACAGGTGTAGTATTTGTTGCAATCGAATGGCTCATTCGGTGGCACGCGAATAAAGGTCCCATCCGGTAGTCCAGCACACCACTGATCTGTGAAAAAAGTTATCCAAACCATTCTGTTAACAAACTGACTTCCTACGCAAAATCTTGTTCACATACTTGTGTCTATCGGATTACAGCTACTCTCACACTGTTGGTTCCTTTGGCTGAAAAATTCTCCAGGCGGGCAGAACCATTCGTGGTCGGTGCCATGCTGGCAGGCGTAGAATCGATTACAGGTTTCCGGTTCGTGCCACTTGATCAATGTGCCTCGATCAATCCATCGCAGTAATATGCTGTTGCTGAACTGATTTACCACAGTCACGATTAAAGTGAAGACTTAGTGCTCGGTTCATTGTGGGAGTCGGTTCTTTTCTCGTCGAATATATCTTTTCAAATGATTTCTCACGAACAGAGGTTCGAATTGTTGAAGCCCTAACGCCTTTAATGGTAATCAACTTACGAAACTCAAAGATAACACTCCTTTCATAGATATCGTTGTTTTCAAATAAGTTAATTACCTTAAATTTTTAAATCATCGATGCCTATCGTCGTTTGCTTGATATCGGGAATGGAATTTAAATTAGGTATACCTTCATTTGAATTAATTTATCTTATCAATATATTGGGATGGTGCGGCTTAAGATAGAGCTTTATCATGCGGAAAAAAACTTTCCTGGTGAAATCCATTTTCTTAAATTACGCCTCTACAAACAATTATTATCCGAGTGAGACATAGCCAAACTTGTCGTAGCATTAGTATAATTTTGTCCATTGAGCATTCAACATGACGAAAGGTACCTGAATTGAGCCATTTTCAACGATAGATCACAATTTTCTAATACCCGCATGCATTTACAGTTATAGCGCTACTAGTTACAGTCGCTCTGGCACTACAAGTTGCAACGGCATTTTTCTGCGATGGAATTCCAGGGGGACTTAAGTTGCGTTTCCCAATTGCCGGTATATGCGATGAGTACATTGCCTGCCATCATGACACGGAGCACGAGTGGAAATGTCCCGGAGGCCGTTTCTTCAGCCAGCGCCAGCAGAAGTGTGTCGATAATTGTGATCCTACCGAGCAGCTGAATTTGTGTGCTGGGTTAATCAATGATTATTGTTGCGCCCTCCTCTGTCGGAGTTCCCTTTCAGCTGTAGACGGCACTACGAGTGTATGAGTGGCATGATGATTACCCGAGACTGTCCTGCAGGATCGTACTTTTCTCAGAAAAATCAAGGATGTGGATCCGTTCGGGAGGAATTCTGTATTCCTGATTAACTGTGTGAATTCACGGAATAAATTACAACTATTCTTTTATGTAGGACATACTTTATTTACACAGTTTCCATGTAGGATGACCTCGAGAGTTTCCCATGCCATGTAAGACGGTAATCACATAAATGGAGGACTCAGGGCTTATAGAATTTGAACTAATTGGATTCCTTTTGTTTTGCATATTTTAACTTCTGTCTTTATTAACGAGATTTTTAGCCATGGGCTACGGATTTACTTCCCCTCCGAAGGAAATCGTCACTTATAACTGACTATCTCGGGGATTTTACCCATAACGCGGGTAGATCACCTTTTCGTGGTGCGTTATGGCGTAAAGATCTACCAGTGAACCCTAGTCCTGACTGCTTCAAACGAAGAGAACAGGATATTATAGTAATCAAAGGAACATTTTTAGTCCTTGTTACATTTTTAAACCTTGTTGAAAGTGACAAGTCTCGGTTTTCCCAGTTGTCGAGAATGATCTTGAGACAAGGAAAAAAATGAGTGGAATACAACAATTTGTTTTCTAAACTTTTATTTATTTAGTTCTCTAGTTTGACGAAGTAAGGACTAGGATTCTGATGCATGGACAATATCGGTGTCATTTCTTGGCTTCATCAAGGGATCCGATTTGACCGATAAAGGGGCGCGTCTGTGGAGAGTGTACCCACCACATTCATCAAAGGGTATACATAGCGGAACCTTTCAATTAGAATCCTTTCCTGCGATCAAGTTAGGAATTACAACTGTAAGAAAACCGAATACTTTATCACTTCTCAATAGTAATAAGGTAACACGACATGCACTAAACAAAGGACTATGTTCCGAACAGAAAAAAGCAAGGATTCTTTACACAAACTCTTCAAAAAGTTAACCAAATTTTTTTTCCAACTTTCATATACCATATGAGGGGTTCATATACCATCAACAAACCTTTCAGGAAATCTCTCGGGACTTCTTCAAGGACTGCTTGAAAAATAATATTTTTAAAATTCCATCTGGTATTTCTTCAGGTTCTAGAATTTTTTCTCCATGACTACCGCAATAATGTTTTGGGATTATTCATAAATTACTCTAGAAACCACTCCATATCCAATTTATTTCGGATTTCTAGAGTAACACATACAAAACAAGTATAGGCCTATTCAAATGACGTCTCAAATCAGCTGATCGGGAAGCACTTTGACATTTCTTCTATGAAAATGACAGGCCCGTGTTAGCACCGGTCCTCCACCGATGTAAACAAATGCATAGACGGATCTGTCACATGAAAAGGCCTATTGGAAGAACTTCTTAAGAAATTTGATAGATAGTTTCAGCTTAAACTTTAATCAAACTTTTCTGAAGGGACTATTTTCAATTACTGTGGTAGGAACTGTAAAAATGGAAGCGGAAATATTGACGGTAATTTTAAAAACATCGTCAAAGCTGGTTTATGGTAAAATGCGTTATATAAAATTTTGCTGAGTTTTGGAGGAATTTTGGCATTATTTTAAAAGAAAGTTGAAGAGTTCCTGAAGGAATTTCAGAAATCAAGATCCATACGTGTGAAAATTCTGCTGGAGTATGATGATGAGTATGGTGATTAATGATAATCTTTTCTCTAGTGGTGAATGATTGTTTAGAAACATTTTTGGATTCCATCTCTACCAGAAAGCCCCTGGTAATTCTGTCCTGGAGTTGTAAGAAATCAATCCCAGAATATGGATTCTGCCAACAATTCATTAAAATATTTCAGAAGAAAAAAGTTTTAGGAATATCCTTACAAAATTCTTTATGAATATCTTAAAACATCCCTTCTCAGTTATTTTGCTAAATGTTTCTCCACAGTTTCCTTTACCACTAGACTTTGGATGAACTTCGAGGAAGAACTTGAAATAAAATTTTTGGGAAAATTATTTGAAGGAATTTACAGATGAATTTCTAGTAGAATTTTCAGCGAAGTATCTCAGAATAAGATTTGACAGAATCAATGATATTCTGGAGGTGATGCAAGGGCAAATTTTGAACTTTTGAAAGGTAATTTTTTTAGTTGTATCCGGAATAAAAATAAGGTACAGATGGAATGGTTGTCCTCCAGGAGAAATTCTCGTTGAAAGTTTGAATAAATATCACAATATTATTTAACTAATTTCCAATAGATTTGTAGAGAAAGTTCTGAAGTTATCCTTTGGTATTCCTTGAGAACTTGATTATACTCAAAATCTTCATGAAATATCGAAGAGTCACTACAAAAATTTTGCTGCAAATCTTTTAGAAATTGGGCAAATCATTTCTGGAATATTTTAAGAATTCATAACATAAGTTTTGTTAGAATAATGGAGTTTCGAGTTTAAGCAATAAGTTCATTCATGCTAAATGACTTTAGAAAATAAAGCAAAATCATAGAAAGAATTTATTGCTGGAATAAAAAACTATGCTCAATTTTTTTGGACTTTTCCGCACCAGGTTAAATTTCTGCCATCCATCTAAAGAAATTTAGCCAGGTTGAAATCCCTTGAAAAGATATTTTATGAATTAAGCCATATTTTTCGCTTGAAATTCCCGCTAAGAAATTCCTTTAATAATTGTTGTCCATTTTGTAATTAGTTCTGTCAACCATTATATGAATTTTAGTTGATGTACGGATATCTTCAGTGAATTCTTATAAAGGATGGACTCGAGTCGAGTCTAGTACACGACACTAAAGACGGTCGAAATACGCGTATCTGTCAAATGATACAAACTCTAGTGGAATTGAATGGTATAGTACTAAATTCGGTTTTTCATTTATTTATGTTTTATGGTTTAGAAAACTGTTGTAAACGAAGAATTTTATATGGAGACTGCAACCATGTTGAAAAAATCAAATTTAGTCGTGTAATTTCAATCAAATTATATCTGAAATGAAAGTTTAAATCTTATTTGCATGCTTGGTGGATTACACAGCAAAAAGAATCTTAAATTTACGTGACACATAAACTTTTATGATATTCATGTAAAACGAGTCATAACTGAATATCTAACGATAAATAATGTAAACTGTCTCATTGCTTTCGTAAATGCTTGCAATCTTGAGTGAAACTGAAACATTTCATGATCTTCCATTCAACATTCGCCAATATTGCATGCTTTCTTGCATCTAGAATGTAAAATTGCAAACAAGAATGCTCGGTTTACATGATTCCACGCAGAATATTCTGTCCTATATAATGCACATGGATGAATCGACAGGTTATCATTTGATGGGTATTATTTATGATTGAATTTTCAGCGTGAAAATCATGTAAACCGAGCCGTTTTGCATGCAACATTCGTTAAGAGAAGGCGTTTCGTGTTCAATATTAATGGTTTTGCTAGCATTGTTGGATATAATAGATGTGTTTGTGGGTTTTATCATTGAATAATACATGAGAAATGGCGTTGCATGATTAAAGCTAAAATTACGTTACGTGTAAATCTAAGATTTTTCTGGTGTGTACATCACAAAATAACTTTGATAAATAATATTACATTTTATGTAAATATCAATGAAACCAATGTTTTCATGAACTTTGGTGACCTGTAGCTAAAAATTGTGACGTGCTGAGAACGCAATCAGATTTTGCGACCCCAAATCTACTAGAGACACATGATTTGATCCTTGAAACACGCAAAAATGTCATTTTTGTTACGCTGTGTTTTTCAAGGAAATCACTTAATTTTCTCATAGCCCAGAATTGCAATGTGTTTATGTAAGGCAAGAGTTTAGGAAACCTTTTGATAACAGGCAAATATTCATCATCTTTTTAAATTACGTCCCCACTGCAGAAAGAGTCTGCTTCTCAGCTTAGTGTAGTGTAGTGAGCAATTACTTCCACAGTTATCTATTGAGCGTCTTTTTTGCCACAATGCTGTTTTTGCATTCGTATATCATGTGGCAGGCAAGATGACACTCTATGCTCATTGAACTCATGAAAATTTCTATTTTGAAAAGATCCTGGAATCCAACCATGGATATGGAAGGCGCCCATGAATTTTTTTTAAAGAATTTTTTAAGGTGAAACATCTCGGAATCCAAAGATGGCGAGGCAGTTTCCTTTACGAAAAATGTTTTGATTGGTGGGATTTGGAACCACTATCCTCAGCATGATCTTGCTGAATATCGCCACGTTTCATCTACGAATCGTTTGAGAATTTCTTCAGAAATTGTTATAAGTTTCACTATACATTCATTTTTGTAGATCAAGTTTTAACTAAAGAAAATTTTAGTATTTAATACTAGTTTTACCACATTGTTCAGTACTTGATGCGTAATTTAGACCTGCTCTGGATGAAAATACATCTTGTCGCTCTACATTCATAAAACCAACATTCAGATTAATTAGCTGATCCAGCAGCTAAGTCAAATGTGTTCAAACTTTTCTAGATACTTACAATATCCGTTCCAGCTAGCTGACTCAGGATTTTGATTTCCCAATAGTGGTGCATCCCTTGCTGCAGAGGCTGTGTCCCCCGTATGACGGCCGTCCCTTGGCTGTACACGGGATGGAACACGATCTCCGTCCCGTTTGTGATTTTCGTGTCCGGATGGCCACAGTCGACATCCCAGGTCCAATCGAGCCGCGTAGAGGTATCCTCGCCACATCGGCAGCGTTCGATTTTCCTGGCCGTATGTCGTGACCGTGTCACGGCCGGATACTCGCAGTTACAGAACGGTACGGAGCGGTTTTCGCTGCTCCTCAGCAGCATGTTGTATGTTGCACGACGGTTGTGAGTCATGTTGCATCGGATGTTCCTGCAATATACAGTTGAATACACACGTGAGTTGGTTCGTTGGTGGATGTGCACAAATACCTATTTGGAATAAAACACATTTTATTCTCTCTCACGCATAAGAACCCACTTGGCAGAATCTCTAATAAAGATGATCAAAAAATCATGAGTTTTAAGTGTTTTGTACCTCTTATGGTGGTAAGCTCCATCGAAGTTAATTCGCAAATTCGCGTATTATCCTCGATTTTACTATGGACCAAAGCACGAGTTCAGTCGTTGACGTTTGAGCGGTGCCATGTTATTTACGTTACCATGGTAGCTAGTGAATACGGCACCGCTCAAATGTCAAATTAGTGAACTCGTGCAAAGGTCCATAGTAAAATCGAGGATAATACGCGATCGGCGTATTAACTTCGATGGAGCTTACCACCATTAATTGCTTATCTTTTGACGTGTACCATTAACAGGGTAACTTTGATAATGCTTGACCCACAACACACTAAAGCTAAGTAGGTATGCTGTTTCACTAAAGAAAAGTAAAGAAATTTCTTGACTAAATGGGAGAGAGCCCCATTTTAAATGATAATTTTTCTCAACTGCGTACTGCAAACAAAGAAATGTAATTTTCTGGACCATTTCTGGATAAAAACACGCATCGATATAGGCGATTACTTTTCTTGTCAGTAGCAAACCAGCCTTTAGGCTAAAAACTTAATTTCTGTTAATCAGTTAAGTTGAAGTGGCGTGTAACTCAAAGAATCATTAGAATGATGTACTAGTAGTAGTGTCGCCTTTCCATGTACATTTTCAAAACAAACAAACAAAAAATATAACATTTGTGTTAAGCATATTTTTATGTAAACACATGGGAAATTTAGTAGATTGACGAGTATTGGAAATCAAAATCAACTTTTCAATCGTACATATCAAAAGAAAACATTAAAATTTAATGAACGGCAACGGAATTTCTCTGTTTTATGTTGGATTTATCGCATATTTTTGTTTATGCACCGGTACGGTTTATGTTTGCAAGAGGTGACGGTGTTGCCAGGTGGTTGGAGACAGATTTTTCTACAAATTGTTAACAGACAAAGGGTTAATTGAGATCGATAAAATTATTATAGACTTTTGCCCCACTGCGTTGGATGGTTGAGGTTGAGTTTAATAAAAATTGAGAATTTTTTTCGAATATATTTATTATTTTTTTGAATTCTTACCTCGATCAGCAAATGAGCAACCCTATTCAATTAGAGTAAGGCGCCACATGTTAAACAGTCTAATTTCTCGCTAATTGTTGAACATCCCTTAAGTAAAGCATTGACTGTTCAAAATTAGAGTCAACAATTGGTGAATTACCCTAGTAGGACCTTAAGCGTTTGCGATAATGTTTTAAGGCCTAAACAAACACGTTTCATACACCATGGTGTTGCGACGTTGCGACGAGAGAAAGATAAAAGTGCATCGAAATTAACATGTGAAAGATGATTCTCAAATGTTGAAGCGCAATTCAGAAAATCGACTCATTCTTGAATTAAAATTGATAGGATAAGTATAAATGTTATTTCCAAACATGATGGCAATCACAAAGCTTCAATAAAGTTCACTCAAACGTGATGACTTACCCTCAATTTTTCAAGAGAAAAGCACAAACACGAGGTCGTTAGGTAGGAACTAACTTTCACCATAGAATCGAAGAACCGGAGAATGTTATACAACTTCACTGTTGACCGCTTGCACTTCAAATAGTTAAGTAATTGTGCGTCTACAGGAGCAAAGATTTATGGACTGAAACTTGCGAAGATTCATATAGAACTCGTGAATGGTCACCTAATCCAAAACAGAACCGTGCATCAGAGTGGCTCTTTGGAGGTATGGGAATGGAAAAGTACTCTACTGCTATGTTGGATAGTCTCCAGCACACCACTACTTCTTCGGTGCTCATGTTTCGTGTGGCATGTTGGATATGGCGGGCTTCGAAAAATGTGGAAGAGGAATGTTATGAAAATCGTGTTTTGGAACTTGAATGGTTTTCGCAGAGGCAAATTGAAAGATTTATAAAAGGAAGCATGTTATGTATCAACGCATTAGCATTTCTCCTGCAATTCAACGATGGTTTTTGTAAATATTCAGTTGCATGTCAAGATTTATGCTGCATTTCCTCTATGTGACATGAACCAGGTAAACAGTAGTTACATGAGTAGTGCGGCTAAGGTAGTATCCTAATTTTCAAATTTGTGAATATTATTTCTGGTAATGCGATTTATTAGTGTGACGGTTTTTTTTTCCAAAAGAAAAAATACCTTCGTTAAGCATTTTTATTTTTTTAAGAGCAATACATTTTTTGCTATAAAAGTACAATCTATATATTTTAACAAAAATTATTTTATTAGTATAATTTCAAACATTAACATTACATTGTTCTGTGTGAGGCAACACTATCATTCTAATTTGGTATAACTAAATTAAGCTTTCACTACCATTTTGTTAACAACATATTACTTTTCATTTGACGTACCAGTTTAGAATTTTTTTCAAGTGAGTTGGTTTCCTTCGAAGAAAAAAAAAAGCTTTCAATTAACTTAACCTCGCTTAATCTAAATAAATAACGCATCTATCGTGTCTAGTAGAAGATTGTCACGATTTTTGTCTAAAATTATTGATAATTTTATTCGACATTTGTTCCAATGCTTCAACATTGGACATTCTTTGTAACTTTTTAGTACTATGCCACGGAGGGAGCTTCAGATTCATTTTGGGTTTATTCACAAATTTCATAACGCCAAAAATGGCCATTTTAGACACCCACCCACCCCCTCGTAACATTTTTTGTATGAATATTTTCTAAATTTTGTATAAGCCGTAACATCACGAGGACACCCACCCACCCCCTTCAGCGTTATGAAATTTGTGAATGGGCCCTTTCAAAATTTTAATTTAAATACTCTGGAGAGCTTTCTTTTTGGTATTACAACAGCTAGTCCATGTTAGTACAGCATACAGCCCTAGCATAGCATGAGCCCTAGTTACTCAACTTCATCTGACCAATTTATTGAAACCCCTTTTATCGTGACTCTTATATTATCATCGATGACGTTGTTGAGCTTATGTTGCCACATTATTCGAAGGTATACTGTATGCATTACATATCCAGCTGTAGAAAGCGTAGGAGTAGTCATGTTGCGGAGCACACACCTTTAATCCGCTTTGGTTTCATGGTACTTGTGAGCTGGAATAGTTATATACCAAAGAATAACGTAGGAAAAAGAATGTTACCATTATGCTTTGGTTTGCTCGTTCGTAACATTACCAATACATTGGGATGTGGTTGCGTGCGCCTTACGCTGTTTCACGCAATGCTGTTTGAACAACGTGGTACTTCTTTGCGTAGCCAGGCAAAAGATTTCTACCAAAACTTTTCAATGGACTGATAATTGGGCACTCGTTTGATGAGATATATTTTGGTGTCGGTATATCGACAGGTTCATTTGAAATTGCTAGAATTGCGACTTTCATCAAACTTCATTAATTAAGGCTGTTCGTAGCAAGTCCGCCAATTGTTTCAAAAGTAACAACTGTTGTTCTTCAGAATTTAAGACTACGCGAAAAACTTAGTGCAAATGACTCACATCGTTGGCGAGACTGTGTCGTGTTGGCTATACTCTCTTATTCGGTAAGATTTTAAATAAGTTACATTGCGCTTCAAGGGGGATAGTGTGACGATCCATACAAAATGTTGGAAGATCCCATAGAGAAAAAGTGGCATAGAAGCGAGGAAGGATCATATAATGCAGCCCTTATTTCCTAGTGTGAGTTTTCTTATGGCAGAATCTTTAAAACTTGAACCCATAGTTTTTCTTACCATTTTTATTTTCTGTATCTTCCCTTGTGCTTACAAACAAACTTTTGAGTTCATGCTGCAATGTTCGTTAAACACAATGACGAACATATTTGCCCGATAACGTACTCCCTAAGTTATCACGCATTTTATTGCTTGTAACCTTGAAGCTTCTTGTCCCTTTCCCTTCGTTGTCGTTGTATTCGCGTCCAAAGGCGTAGTCAGTAGCGTGTGGCACGATTATATAACGAATTTAAAATCTTAGGGTTGGTTTGGTGGAACATAAACATTTAATTTTTTCAAATATTTAATTAGTTGTGCAATACTAAAAAAAATCTTTTTAGCAGACTACAACTGTAACTTTTAACCGCTAAATAACCCAACTGCTTTGAGTAATCTGAACAACTTTGCCGAGTACACAAACCTTTTTTTGGGTTTGGGATCATTAAATTCATTTCATATATATATATAGGTGTTCTGTGTTAGGAAACACTACATAGCAAAAAAAATCTTAGATTTACATGGCACTCAAAATTTGATGGTCATGTAAAACGAATTATAACTGAATATTCAACAATAAATAATGTAAATTGCCTCATTGCATTCAGTAATACTTGCAATCTTGAGTGAAACTGAAACATTTCACGATCTTGCATCAATAATTCGCCTATATTGCATGCTTTCTTGCATGTTGAATGTGAAATTGCAAACGAGAATACTCGGTTTACACGATTCTACGCTGAACAATCTGTCAAAAATAATGCACATGGATGGATCGACGGGTCGGTCATTCCATGTGCATCATTTATGATTGAATTTTCAGCGTAAAGTCTTGTAAACCGAACGATTTCGCTTACAATATTCTTTGAGAGAAGATTTTTTTGGTGTGTATCATCATAATTTGGTAAAACTTAATTAGGATTTTTTACATTTTGTTAGCAACATATTAAATTTCATTTGCCGTAGCAGTTCAGAATTTTCACAGGTGAATTGATTTCACCTGCTCATGAGAGAAAAAACGCCTTCAATTAGCTTAAGCTACACACCAAAAAAATCTTTGATTTACACGTCACGTAATGCTAGTTTCAATCATGTACAGCCATTTGTAATGTATTATTCAATGACATACACAGAAAACAATTCTAAAATTTACATGGCACGTATTTTTTATGATAATCATGTAAAAAGAGTTGCAACTGAACACTCAACGATAATTAATGTAAACTGTCTCATTGCATTCGTAAATTATTTCAATCTTGTGTGAAACTGAAACATTTCATGATCTTACATCCAACATTCACCATTATAGCATGCTTTCCTGCATCTTGAAAGTGGAATTGCAAACAAGAATGCGCAGTTTACATGATTCTACGCTGAATATTTTGTCAAAAATAATGCACATGGATGGATGATAATGTGACCACCACCACCTCAGTCTTGTGACGGACCAGTCCTAGTTTCCTAGACCTCATCCATTCCTCAACCATGGAAGTAGAGTGCACTGCTGTCAACTCTACTTCCTCCATCGATTTGCAATAGACCACTAGGGTGATATCATCGGCGTTGCCAACAATCTTAACACCCGTCGAAAGGGGCAGCCTCAGTACGTCATTGTTCATCGCATTCCATAACATAAGGCCCAGGATTTAACCTTTAGGTACTCCCGCGGTAATTCGAACGCTTTTCTGACCCTCCTCTGTGCCATACAAAATCCTACCATCAAAACAGCTTTCTAGAAGCTTATACAACTGCACCGGTACCTTGAGGCGGTGAAGTGCATGGGCTATCGCTTCCCAGCTTGCGCTGCTGAACGCATTCTTCACATCCAGAGTGACAATCGCTCGATCACCGACAGATTGATTGAAGATTTGCAATTGATTCGCATCACCAGTACACCGGCGGCCTGTTCTCTCTAGGGGGGGCTTTTCTCGGCATGAAAGCATCACATGCTCGTGATATCACAGCAACTAACTCTTCACCGTTTAGGTCCAGAGTGTTCCGTTCGCGCCTCAGGGCTTCAGTGAATACTTCGCCCTCGAAGCGCGCTGTTTTCCATCCTCGGCATGGATCGAGTTACATCGCGCTGCCTTCCGCCCGCCTGGTATCATACTATAGCGAATCGATTGATGATCGCTATGAGTATAACCGTTATCAACGCGCCAGCTCATGGTACCTAAAAGGTTAGGACTACAAAACGTCACGTCGATAATCGATTCTGCACTATTTCTGCGGAAGGTACTCACTGTACCCATATTTGCCAGCTCTACAATTAATGCGGCCAGGGATTCCAACAATAGCTGGCCTCTTTGATTGGTGCAGCGGCTACCCCACTCTACTCCACATTAAAGTTGCCAGCTATCACTACTGGCTGCCGATTAGCTAGTTCGGCTATCATCCTGTCGACCATGTGGGAAAATTCCTAAATCGACCACCTTGGGGGCACGTAACAACAGCAATAGAACACGCCGTTGATTTTTGCTATCGAAAAACCGTCATTTGAACTAGAGACAACTTCTTGGATTGTGTATCGTCCTGTCGTACCTATAGCTGCTAGCTGTTGAGACCTATCCGCAACCCAGTTCCCGTTGTTGGCTGGTATGCGGTATGGCTCTGTTAGTAACACCACGTCAGTCTTGGTTTCCGAGACTGACTGCCAAAGCAGCTGCTGAGCTGCATCACAGTGGTTGAAATTTAACTGTGTTACTTCCGTTTTGGCTGCTTTGATACTCCGCTTGTGCCCGGACATTTGGGTCCGCCCGTTAAGTGTCCGTTGTCTGCTCTGTCGACACATATTAGGCACTTAGCGATTTGCTTACAATCGCTTGCCCTAAGGCCTTCGGTGCCGCATTTTCTGCACATCTTACTTCTGTCGGGACCATTGCAATTCCACGACTTATGGCCCTTCCCGAAACACTTGAAGCAAAATTCAGGAGGCTGTTGTATGCTATGCCGGCAAACCGACCAGCGTACCTTGAGTATGCCCAAGTTCTTCGCTTTGTTGGCCTCTGCGACTGGCAACCTGATCGCCGCCACCTGGGTGCCCTGCGGGCCCTTTCTAAGGTGGATGGCCTTACTGGCTACGTCGATGTCACACTGCTCTTTGAGAGCAGCCGAGACCTCCGCTGCGTCGGTGACCTCATCCAGATTTTTACACTGGAGAGTTGCTTCAGCAGTAAGGGATCCTACATCAACCTCGTCGCCAAGTACTTCTTGTGCCAGTTGCATATAGACTGCACCCTTTTCCTTGGCGTCCTTCTTTAAGACTAGGATCATTTCACCAACCCTAGTTCGCCTTATGCTCCGCACGTCTGCGCCCAATGGCGATAGTTTCTCCGTGCTTCGCATCGCCTTCAGAACCTCGGCGTATTTCACTTCCTCCGTTTTGATAACGAGGGCTTCGCCAAAATTCCTACGTTTCGCTGTTTTCGGTTTAGCGCTCTCCTTGCGCTCCGTTTTCAGTTTCCTCTGTTTTTTCTTATTTCCAACTCGTATCCACGGGTTGCTGTTGCCTTGCGCCCGTGGATGCACTGCCTGGTTCGGGTAATCCCGTGGCTCCTTTTCCTTGGCTTTCTTGGCCTTAGGCTTGGTGTTGGCCTCTCCTTTGTTGCCATGTCCTCTTGATCGCGGGGCTTGACTCGTGCCAGCTT
The DNA here is from genome assembly GCF_002204515.2 of Aedes aegypti. NCBI lineage: Eukaryota > Metazoa > Arthropoda > Insecta > Diptera > Culicidae > Aedes > Aedes aegypti. The sequence continues at coordinate 256,434,395 of NC_035109.1, read as the reverse complement.
TTCCGCTCTGGAGGATGGCCGCGTAGGTCACTAGGACTGATTGTCGCAATTTCAGTAGACTTGTTTTCAAGTCTTTGCTGATATTGCTTTTACTCTGAACAAACTCGATGATGACATCAAGTTGCTCAGCAGCTGCCTGCATTTTAGGAAGGTACTCCCTATTGCGATCCATAGCCTCGATTAGTCCCGGGCCATCGGTCACCTCACATGTTGCACTGGAGCGGCCAGTGCCTGCCGTCGTCACAGTATCTAGGCTTTTGCCCACACTGTTTTCACTAAAGTTGATGTTGGTCGCCTCCTCCCTTGGCGGGAACCTTAGCCGGTTACTGATAGGTCTTGAAGCCTCTCCTTCACATTCCGCTAGTTGTTTGTTTTGGATGATCATCTTTTATGCGTCCCCCGTTAAGCCCCTGGACTTTCGTCCCTGCTGCCCCAACAGAATACACTGTGTAAAACGCATAATGCGAAGCCATAAGGGTGAAAATTTAAACTAAATTACAACATCCTTATTATAATCCCACCCTTATTTAGCCTCAGGTTTGAGACTGAACAAGGGCAGCCGATTATCTCGGAGAAACACAAGGTCACCTGCACCATTGCTCCGGGTAGCACAGGAAGGGTACAATACTGTAGAGGGCGCCCTGGTACTCCACAGGCTCCGTTTGCGATTAGGTTTTTTTAGACCCCCCTAACCATTCATTCTTAGGCACGGTAAGCTTAAAGCCGCATGAACTAGGGGTCACCTGTGAGGTGGACTTTTACCACTGGAACAGGCAGTCCGTAGTGTTAATTCTTAGCCAATTGAAACAACCGCTACCGACACTACACGGCTATCTAGGCTGATCGGGAAAAAGAAGTTAACATTGATGATTAACTCCTGACGTGCCCAAACAGCCAGCATTTTGTGCGGAATGACGTTCTTTTCGTAATGGAAATTTCCTTGACTTCCCTGGGCATAGAGTATCATCGTACCTGCCACACTATATACGAATGCGAAAATGGCAACTTTGGCAAAGAAAGCTCTCAGTTAATAACTGTAGAAGTGCTCATAAGAACACTAAGCTGAGACGCAGGCTCTGTCCCAGTTAGGACGTAATGCCAAGAAGAAAAATAAGAAGAAGAGAAATAAGAAGAAGAATACTCAAGTGGGCCTCGAGCTTTAGATTAGATGGACCATTAGATGCACCATTAGATGGACTGACTACTCTATAATAGGTTCCAGGTGCCCTGGGTGATGTAGCCAATTAGATATATGTGTGGCATATCTCAATCATTTGTCTACCCTCTGTACCATAAAATATGATACGATGATCGTCGCATTTTTTATGGGCTATACTGCACATCAGCGCTACGTAGCAGGAATATTGGGTATCAAATAGTTCCGATTGATTTCCGTGTACTAACTGTACTAACTGCTGTAGATACGAACTTGCTGGAATATGTCCAAATTCACATGCACATAAGGCTTCTGAACAACTTAACAGAAGATCGCAACATCGGAGGTAATAAAGTTCCCGTGATATTTTATTATAAATATTCAAGTTCATAATTTTGTGAAAGGAATTCTACGCACTACGGTAAACCAAGTACTGTTCACGGTTACATGCTCCCGGAGATAGAGATAACAATATACTATACTACACATGTATAATTATTAGATGTTGATAAGTGGGGATGGTCAGTTTACGTTTAATCTTTATTGCTTGGTTTGTTCAACTCTGCAGAAACCCACATTTTTATACGTGTGAAAATAAATCTTGAGTGTACTGAAAAGTAAACATTTTGATTCAATTGTTTGTTTTCTACCAAACAAATCACGTAGCACTCATCCCTTCCGGGGCCTAATACAAGCCGTTTCACATTGTGATGATTACTTGCTCGATCAGTTTTGTTTGAGTTACCGTTTAGAATGAATCACTTACTGTTTGGTTATGGATGGAAGATGTTTCTAACACCTGCTACTTAAATAAAGTAGGTACACCGTAATGTTAAATCGCACTTCAACACGTGATAACGTATCAAAATTAAATAAATTGAAAACGAACACAACGTCACACTGAACACCGCCTATACGAAAGTGCACCACCGGAAACTTTTGTGCAACGAAACCGGCTCTGTATTCTTCCAGAAGAGCGTTATTAAATTTCACGATTCGCGCGGCCGTCTGCAGGAGACTCAGATTGTGTGTATGATGAATAAAAAGCAATCCACTTCCAATAGTGGACTGCGCACGACTAACGGCCGTTCCTCTGCACGGGAAGAGACGAATCATTATTGAGCTGCATCTTGGACAAATGCATGTGGAAAGTTATTAAAATACAATGCAAAAGTGTAGGTACGCGTAGCCAGTCAGTCACTCGAACGACACCACGGGTCATTAGTATTTACGACAGATGATGATGAATATTGACGACGGAAATCTGATTTTGTGCGTTCGAATGCACTCGTAGATGAAGCTGGGGAGAGTAGAATGTAATGCACTCTGTGCTTCTAACGAGGAAAATATTAAATAATAGAGTGAAGCAAGTGTGACCAATAGCCTGGGACACGGTTATATCAACAATTTAGATTCTCGCTCCAGCAGTCCACTTTTTGGATTGCAATTAGGTCACAAAACAACTGTACAAAATTTCAGCTCGATCGGTGAAACTATATTTTAGCGCCAGCCGTTCAAAGTTTGTATAGGATTTACTATGGGAAACCTTACTTTTGCATAGAAAAACCGCCAGAGGTCGCCCATTGACCTCTATAAAAATTCTGAACAAAAATCTCGATAGGTATTTCTACGATGAACAACATGGCCGAAGACCGCAAAGCAATCCGATGCTTGTGAAAAAAGTTATTAGGCATAGACTTTTCGGAAATGTTGCCCGATTTTGTTATTATTGTTATTCCTTTACGTGTTAATCAACGTCGCCTTGCCAATAGGTTTTCATTGAATAACTTTTTTCACAAGTGTCGGATTGTTTCGCGGTCTTCGGCAATATTCTTCATCATAAAAATACCTATCGAGGTCTGTGTTTAGAATTTTTATAGAGGTCAATGGGCGACCTCTGGCGATTTTTCTTTGTAAAAGTAAGTTTTCCCATAGTAAATCCCATACAAACTTTGAACGGCTGGCGCTAAAATATAGTTTCTCCGATCGAGCTGAAATTTTGTTCAGTTGTTATGGGACCTAATTGCAATCCAAAAAGTGGACTGGAGCGAGAATCTAAATTTTGTCCCACACTAGACCAAACACAAATCATACTACAGTCGAAGCTTGTTATAACGACATCGCAAGGAACCGTCGTAATGGAGAAAAGTCGTTATAGGGAAAGAATATAACATGAAAATATTTTTCAAGGGACCGAAAAATGTCGCTTTAGAGAGCTTTTGTCACTATAAAAGTTGTTATAACGAGCTTCGACTGTAATAAATTTGGTTTTAACAAGTCATATATGAAAACCAATTTGCGACCAATCATTAGTTTTCGACCCATTCCTACGATTTTGCCCTGAACATTGAAATTGAACACCTTGGCATGGAAGGTAAAGTTGTTCTTGGTCAAAAGAACTATAATAAGCATAAATGAAATATGATATACGCATAATCGTAAAACTTTAACAAGCGTCATTTTATTTATTTGTCATTTCGTCTACTTTGTACTCCTGTAGGACAAACATTATTATTTTTCTCCTATGTATTTTGATTTGGGCGGTTTAAAATTTTAAAATGTTTGAGGATCTAATCTCCCATATGTTCCTTACCATCCTTGCCATAAAAATAGAGTTCTGTGCAATTTTCACCTATCTAGGTGGTGATTTAAAGGCGGCCCAAAGACAATTTAGGTTTATATGGAAATTACTATCGAGAAATTTTGAGATATGTTCCAAACACGCTAGTACTATAATGCTTAGCATAGCTTAGACTGACTACACATATCAATGGTTGCTATTCCGTGATTGACCGAAGACAGTGAAAATGCACAAAGAATCAACTTGAAGTTCGGCTGGGATTGGCCAAAATCTTCTTCAATGTGCATAATTCAGTACCTATTATTATACAGGGTCAATAACGGCGCCGGCCACGCCCTTGCAGTCAGGTGGGATTGGGGGAAGGAATGTTAGTGTGTAACCTTTGCTATTTGGAGACCGTGTTTGCCTCTGCATCTCCACAAAGGTTACTGGGAGGGATGTTTATTAATGGGAAGGATCGTTGGGTCACAGGATTCACTTTGATAAGCGATTAGACCATGATAAATAATGATTTGTGAGATATATACATGCTTATATGTAAATATAATATTTTAATTTGATATGAACAATTTCTATGTACAGGAAAATTTTGCCGACACTTGAGGTGACGAACCATTCAAAGTTTGTTGAACAAATATCTAAATATAACATCCCTACAGCTGTCAGGACGAAAGCATGTGTTATTATATTTTACTTATTTGAAAAGAAACAAAAAACTCGATTGGTTGGAACATCATAGAACACTCTTATTCTCATGCCGACACTTACAGTGGCGAACCATCCAAAGTTTGTTGAATAAAGTGAACCTTTCGCAAGTCTACACTTGTAGTGTCGAACCATTCAAAGTTTTTTTTTTAATTACAAAAATAAAGGTAAAAAAGGGTGTTCTGAAAATAAAAAAAAATGTTAAACATAATTAATTCATGAATCAGAGTTTGTGTCGACACTCACAGTGACGAACCATTCATAGTTTGTTGAAAATTCATATTTACGTCCCACCATTGTATCGATTAAATGTGCAGTCATACATATTTTATAGATTAGAAAATAGTAGCATGAAACCAACTCACCAATTGATCCGTTATCCTTGACTGAGCAGCCACAATCCACTTTCAGCTTCACTCGTTTGCTTGGCTATATAAAAGCACTCAGAAAAAAAACTGGCGCACGACCCGAAAAGGAAAAAAAAACTGACGACTGCTCAGGCTTTCTTGACGCACTGCCCAGGAGCAAGCGTCAAGGTCGAAGGATCAAAAAGAACTAACCGATCGCGGCACTTTTCACTTACTCTACAGAACTAATCGATCACGCCACTTTTTCACTTACTAGACCGACGCGCGACATGTTTGAGCAAGCGTCAAGGTCGAAGGATCAAACAGGACTAACCGATCGCGGCACTTTTTCACTTACTCTAACCGAACTTACCGATCACGCCACTTTTTCACTTACTAGACCGACACCCGACATGTTTGATCCTGCCCTCGTCGCTCACCCCCGCAGGAGCAAGCGTCAAGGTCAAAAGATCAAACAGAACTCCCAAACACGCTAGTACTATAATGTAAGTACAAACTTATTATCCCATAGTAAAAACTCATTCTTCAAACCATAATGAAGAAATTTGCTGAAGAGAGATATTGCATATCGTCGTCATCGATCCAGTAGTAGAGTTCAGGTAGGGCAATAGTTCGAGTGGGACAAAAGCTTATTTTTACAATTGCTAGTTAAAAGGGGTTCTAAAGCCCTATCTCAATGTTTGTACCAAACTTGTATCAGAAATAAAAGTTCACTCAATTGAATTGAGTGAATTGATTTTCAGTGTACCCCAGTTGGTTTTTGTCGACGAAGTGATCGTCAAAGCTTATGAAAAGTGTAAAGGTTGGTGAAATTTCAACGTTTTTTGAAAATTAAAGTTTGATTGTGAATTGGCCGTTATTTGAGCAGGAAAAATTGTAGTTGACAAAACAAGCTCTACCGTATCGGTGATCAAAAACAAGATTTCATTATAAACTTTAAGGCCCTATTTACAACAAATGTTATAAATGTCATAGTTTTTCGAACGCTAGTAGTTCTAGTTAGAACCTTCACGCCAAATATTTCAGAAACCGTTTGAGATTTGGATAAATGTGGCAACATGCTGATTTTTGACGTAAAAATTGAAATTATCGATCTAACATCCATCTTGTGAAACCCCATAACATTAAAATTCCATTTTATATTTTATGTAGACCATGTTTATGCTAGACCTACCATAAGGATGGGTTAATGTCATAAATGTTTTTTGCATACATGTTTGGAAACCGTTATCTTAGTGGGGCAAGATTTCGACTAAGTGGGGTAAAAATTCGTGCCACAAATTACAAAAATTGGTGTGGTAAATCGCCTTAATTCTATGTACAGGGTGTCCGCATATTATCCGTACAAACTTTGAAGGTATGCCTCTATGCAAACAAGATAAACAAATTGAGCATTCCTACATAGCTCAATATCTTGACCTATTATGTTCATAAATAATAAGTTTGACACATTTTTGATGTCAACTTTTTGTAAAATCTAGCCAAATGTGATAGGCGGTCTTAGCGACCGCCGTTTTTCGAGCTTTAAGACGGATGAGAAATGACCATCGATCTCAAAGGATTAAAACCTAATAATTTTCAACTTCCAGCCTATCTTGAAGCCAAGATCCAGTAGATAACCTAAAACGATAATTGGAATTTTGGAATCATCTCTTTTAGAATTTAAGGAAAGAAAATCTCTAAAATGTCTAGCGGCCCTCAGGAATAACGTCTCCGATAACTTTAAAGTTGATTATCTTAGTACGAAACAATCACTTTGAAATTATTAGAAATCATATTTATTGTCTTATTGACTTTATATTGTTTTCAATGAGAGATAATCTTCCCCATATTTTGTTGTTCGGATAATTTGCGGACATATTTAAATTTAGCGAAACATTTTTGATCGTGAGAAAAAGCCATACATTTTTTTCGTTTTTTCTTAGCTTTGCGAAACACAGCTATTTTTAGGTAAATTACAATTTGTGAGCAAAATTTAGAGTGTATTTTTTAGATAAAAACCGTGTATGGCTGATAGAAGGTATTCCTGTCAATAAATATCGAAGTTTTGTGTTTTAGTCAGCAAACTTTCGCCCAAAACTAGTCAAACTTGCCTCATCGGTGGACAAAAGTTCGCTAAGGACAATCAAAACTGTTATATACTCGTTCTAGAACCAATCCGCTTTTTTACAAGCGCTTTCTTTAAACTTAATGTCGGAAGTAGTGCGCTGTATAGAGCACCTGATCATCTATACACCGCATTACTTTCGACATTACACATAAAAAAAGTTATATTTACGCGTCACATATTTTTAGTTTCAATCATGTTAAGCCATTTCTAATGTATTATCCAATTATAAATCCACAGCTTTTTTTATCCAACATTTCTAAGGAAATCCTAAATATTGAACGCAAAACGTCTTCTCTCAAAGAATGTTGCAAGCGAAACCGCTCGGTTTACATGATTTTAGGCGGAAAAATAGATCATAAATAATGCACATGGAATGATCAAGCCGCCGATCCATCCATGTGCATTACTTTCAGCAGAATATTCTACGTATAATCGTGAAAACCGAGCATTCTCGTTTGAAACTTCACTTTCAAGAAGCAAGAAAGCATGCAATATTGGAGAATGTTGAATGAAAGCTCGTGAAATGTTGCAGTTTCACTCAAGTTTGCAAGCATTCCTGAATGTAATGAGGAAGTTTACATTATTTATCGTTGAATATACAATGATAATTCGATTCACATGACATGAGCATGAGCATGAGCATGATTGACCGCCCGCAGTTGCTACTCCGTTATTGCAAGAACAGCTGTACTTACACAGGGAACCAACAGACGCTACTCGGGATCAGTAGCATCCTCAAAGTGTAAGTACCGTTTTGATTCATATTACGGACAGCTTCAAATTCCGGACACTCTCGTTTGTATGGGAAACATTTCACACGAAATGTTTCAATTTTCGCCGTCCAAAAGTTCTCATTTTTGAGGCTCGTTTTATTAGGTTTTTTCCATAAATATCATTGCAAATTTATAATGCTCAACTACCTTAGACGTCTCTTAAGTGGTTGAATGCTTTCAATTGATGATTTGACTGTTCCATTAATGATTATCATGAGCTGTCCGTAATTCGAATCAAAGCGTCCGGAATATGAGGCAAAAGTGAGGGAACGTCCGGAATAAGAATCATGAAAAGGCCACACGTTTTGATTAATTTAAAATTATTCAAGTTGCGGACGCGTATTCTTTACCCACCATCCGAAAGTTAAGGGCTTCCGACGCTCGATAACGCTAAAAAATCATACAGAACGATTTATTTTGTATGGTCCAAGCTGGGTTATACTTCACTGAGGCCTTAAGTGTCCGTAATATGAATCAAAACGGTACTGGTGCTCTCATTATAATAAACAATAACGGCGCCGGCTGCGTCCGAATGCAGGTCAATTTGGGGATGGGAGGGAAATGTTGACGTGTTACTTGCTTTATGGAAGCCGAGGAGTCCTCTGCACTTCCACAAGTAAACACTGGAAGTTTGGATATGGGAGAGGGATTCGTTTTGGTAAACGATAAATATATAATTTGAAATAAATGCGCCTAACCGGATTCGCGATATTATTCGATAAACGCATTGAACGCCGATCAAGTGTTCGTCACTCGCCCCATAAGAGCAAGCGACAAGTATCCAAACACTACTAACGCGTTCTGCGACCCGCGACACTATTCCTTCTTGCCACGTGAGCGGCGTGCAACACGATTGATCCTGCCCTCATCACTCGCCCCCGTAGGAGCAAGCGTCAAGGTCGAAGGATCAAACAGAACTGACGGACCGATTCACTTTTCACTTTTTTCCGACCGACGCGCGACATGTTCGATCCTGCCCTCATCACTCGCCCTCGTAGGAGCAAGCGTCAAGGTCGAAGGATCAAACAGAACTCTCAATGATAATTCGATTCACATGACAATCATAAAAGTTTATGTGCAATGTAAATTTAAGTTTTTTTTTGCTGTGTAGGTATGACATATGGTAAAACCGGAAGGCGATATTTGGTTTAGTGCTGGAACGATTATTATTAAAATAGGTAAATATTTTTACACAAGAATCAATATCAGATGCATTCAATTGAATTTCAATTCAATGAATTTCTATTGATGGATGTGAGAAAGAATCATTCAGTACTAAAAAAATCAGAAAAATCATTTTCTCGCATTATTCAGCACGCTTATCGTTTTTGTTGGATTGTTTTTTTTTAACAAAACTTAATCTTGTCTTAAAGTAAACTTTTTAGCGTGTCATTTTCAAACAAAACTAAACTAGTGAAGGTCACTATCATCGCAGAAATCAATTAAGCTCCATAGACGAGTCAATTTTGTCTTATCAGTTTATTTTAAATTATCGAGAATTCCATATAAAAAGGCTCAACACGCGTTTCAACGTAGTCAGGTTACTAAACCCTCGAGTAAATGTCTTTAGATATGTAAGCGTGACATGTGACCTGTATGATGTTTTAATAATAAGCTTCACACTCAAACAAGGTCAATAAAATATGTCCACTTGAGGGTATCTGAAATTATAGCGGAATGCATTCACCATTATTTTACAATTTCTGAAATATTGTTTTGTAATGATTCACTACGCAACTCAAAACAGTTGCATAATGAGAAAGCGGTGCGTAATGAATCATTACAGCACTGGTTTCAGTTGCGTAATGTCTATTGCTGCATTGCATACTTCAGTGCAGGAAAGTAGGCCGTTTCAAGAAAGATTGGCAACGATGAGAAATTGCAAAAATACTATGGTAAATCGAAGACGCTCTATTGCTCTGGGATCGACACGAATCAACTTGTTTATCTGCAAAACCAATAAATTTCTAGTTGTATTTTTTTGTGTTTTATCAACTGATGATACATGAAGTGTGTACCTTTATAAACCATGCTATAATTGTTTTTTATGAGTGTAACGATTTTCGCACCAAGTTGCCTGCCACGGGGCGATATAAACAAGTTGAACGATTCTCAGCTGTTATTTAAAGCCCGGAATCAATCGTTTATTTATTCAATTGATCCCTCCGCATCAATCCGCTGCGCTTGCTTCAAGGGAGAGAAAAACTAAACGCACTTCAGTAGGTATTTGAAAATGGCTTGAAATATGCCGAGTCGGGTAACACTACACAATCTACACAATGTGCAATAGTATGGGGCCCACATAGCCGTAGCGGTAAACGCGCAGCTATTCAGCATGACCATGCTGAGGGTCGTGGGTTCGAATCCCGCTGATCGAGGATCTTTTCGGGTTGGAAATTTTCTCGATTCCCAGGGCATAGAGTATCTTCGTACCTGCCACATGATTATACACATGCAAAAATGGTCAATCGGCAAAGAAAGCTCTCAGTTAATAACTGTGGAAGTGCTCATAAGAACACTAATCTGAGAAGCAGGCTTTGTCCCAGTTGGGACGTAACGCCAGAAAGAAGAAGAAGCAATAGTATGTATGATTTATTGCACTACTAAACTGAGAGAGGTCCATTTTTTGTAAAGAAAATATACAATTCCAAGCCAAGCACCTATTTGATAACATAAGAAGTACGACTGGGATTACAAATGGGCCTTGTTTCGTTTTCTACGAACGTGTGCGGCTACAAAACAAACTGAAAGAGTTTTAATATGCTTAGGAATTTTGGCAGAATACATGTTTCAATGAATTGAGACTCATCTAAGTTACGGAATTTATGCAACGATTCTCCGTAGTGAGTGAAGAACTCGTCATTTTGTGTTTAAGTTCCTATTGATAAAGTTAATAAAGATTTTCTCAAGAATTACAAAAAGAAAATAGTACCGTGTTCGATATGAATTGTTTCATTCTCAAGTGGCGCAAGCTATTTTTGATGGAATTACGGTACCTACCTCTAGGTAAAGATGGATCAAAGACAAATCTCGAACTTTCAAGACCACAAATCTGGAGAACTAGACAATTATTTGTCTCTTTAATTAATGTTCTAATCCTCTGAGCAGAATCTCAATGGAGAAACTTAAAAGTAGATGGAGTACCGTATACCTTTTAATTCCGCTCCTAAATGCTTATCTTTGACAGATACACGTATTTCGACTACCACTTGCAGTCTTCCAGTGGATACGAGTAACTGACACTGAAGAAGACTGCAAGTGGGCTTCGTAGCCGTGCGGTTAGTGTCACCAGGCATTTAGCCGCATCGTGTTAAGCAGTGTGGGTTCGATTCCCGCTGCAGGCCGGAAAACTTTTCGTGAGGAATGTTTTCCAACTGTGCCACTGGGCGTTTCATGCTAGTCCGTTGTCTAGTGTGGTGCTTCCTTCAAAGGACTAAAGTCCACTGGAAGCATTAACGTGTCGGTGTCTAAGTGGTAGTCGAAATACGCGTATCTGTCAAAGATAAGTATTTAGGAGCGGAATTAAAAGGTATACGGTACTCCAATTATTTGTGTTAACAAATGAACTGATAGATCACTCGCGGACCAATCGATCAAATTTTCAGTTTGAGCAGTTGTCTAAGTTCACTAGATTTGTGCCCATCAAAATTAGAGGTTTGGTTTTGATGCATTATATTCTCATACTATTGAAAGACAGCTATTCCTCATAATATAGCAGGGTAATGGGTGCTGCGTAAATGGAGACCCTAGAGTAATTCTCGTTGAACATCAGCATCGTTAGAAATCATTTTTTTGTAACTTTTCTATTATAGGTAGATTATGCTGAAACAGATAAGTGTTTCGATTAACTCAAATTTTCACGCAAACTGTTTAGCTTGCTGGCATACGATGCGTCCATCCTCGTAGGCCAACAAGCAAAATAGTTTGCTTGAAACCCCATTTTATGATAAATCTTAGATACTTCGTTACGTCGTCTATATAATATTTCTTTTGAAACACACAGAAACTCATTGACACAATGTATAGCAAAAATATAGCTATCATTTAGAGCTTAAAAAATTTGGAGGCCACTCTAAATTTTTGCAGAGAACCAGTTCATTTTTCACAGTTAGCGCATCGCTCTTCTCAATTCTGAGATCATTAAAAGATAGCTGAGAAAAAATTGAGTAAGAGCAGCATCAAAATCTAGCTATGGTTTTTGGTCTCATTGATCGCACTGGATATATCGGTCAAAATCTAAAACCTTCTGTGTCGTAAGGTTATCCTCTCAGCAGTAGCGAAATTGATACTGGTCTCCATATATGCGGTTCTGTCCTACAAGGAAATTTTCGAAGCCGTCTCTCATGGAAACAGCTTAGATGAAGTACTACGTACGGGAAATAGCTGTATAAATCAACATATTCTACAGTGAGCTAAGTGACCTACACTTATTCCAGTTTCATACAGCCCTGTCGTCGTAAAATTTGAGCTTCTTAGTCGTCCCTTTATGAGGAGGGCGTTCCTATAGCCCAGAGGGCGCTTCTATTCCCAGGCGTTAATGATATCTTCTCATAAGAAATATCACAAATATTCTAATATATAGGGATCAACTGTGATGGAGGTTATGCTGCTATGGGTTTTTGAATTTCAGTCTATATAGATCATAAACAGAAATCCGAATACTCTTAGCCACATTTTAATATATAAGAATTACAAATATCACAAATATTTTAATATACATTCCTAACGAACGAAAACCAATATGCACGTATTTAGTATGTGTTCCATTTCTATTGAAATATGGAACGAAGAGATCAAGTACATGGGCTTAAACATTATATAGTTGAAAAATTTGCTGATGTAAAAAGTGAATGTTATTTTGTCCCAGTATCAATTGAATTTACCTTAACAATACCTACTGTATATGCTATGTGACTATTTCCTATAGTCTTACAACTAATAATATTACGATGTGCCCTTGAAATAGAAATCTCAATCCATGAAATGAACTCAGTCTCGTAGAACTTATCACTCAGTGTAAAAGGAATCACCTAGTGCCAATCTAAAAACCACATAGAGCCGTTTTTGAGTCTCCCTCATATTAAAAAAATCCTCATGTTCAATATTTCGCTTTTAAAACAATATACGGTTATTGCATTCCGCTTTTTAAACAAAATTGTGAAAAATTTAAGCAAATTGATTAAACAGTTTTCGAGTAACGACAATTTATGTTTCTGGTACTTAATACTGCCGGTATAAAGCTTAGCTTAGCTTAGCTTAGACTGACTACACATATCAATGGTTGCTATTCCGTGATTGACCGAAGTCAGTGAAAATGCACAAAGAATCAACTAGAAGTTTGGCTGGGATTGGCCATAATCTTCTTCAATGTGCATAATTCAGTGCCTCTATTTATACAGGGTCAATAACGGCGCCGGCCACGTCCTTGCAGTCAGGTGGGATTGGGGGAAGGTCAGGTATCAGAAGGCCGGCTCCAAAGGCACGTTCCCCACCAGTTGGGTGGGGCCGTGTTTGCCTCTGCATCTCCACAAAGGTTACTGGGAGGGATGTTTGTTAATGGGAAGGATCGTTGGGTCACAGGATTCACTTTGATAAGCGATTAGACCATGATAAATAATGATTTGTGAGATATATACATGCTTATTTGTAAATATAAAATTTTCATTTGATATGAACAATTTCTATGTAGTGGAAAATTATGCCGACACTTGAGGTGACGAACCATTCAAAGTTTGTTGAACAAATACCTAAATGTAACATTCCTACAGCTGTCAGGACGAAAGCATGTGTTATTATATTTTACTTATTTGAAAAGAAACAAAAAACTTGATTGGTTGGAACATCATAGAACACTCTTATTCTTATGCGAACCATCCAAAGTTTGTTGAATAAAGTGAACTTTTCGCAAGTCTACACTTGTAGTGTCGAACCATTCAAAGTTTTTTTTTTAATTACAAAAATAAAGTTAAAAGGGGTGTTCCGAAAAAAAAAATGTGAAACATAAATAATTCATGAATCAGAGTTTGTGTCGACACTCACAGTGACGAACAATTCATAGTTTGTTGAAAATTCATATTTACGTCCCACAATTGTAACGATTAAATGTGCAGTCATACATATTTTATAGATTAGAAATAGTAGCATGAAACGAGCTCACCAATTGATCCTTTATTCTTCACTGTGCAGCCACAATCCACTCTCAGCCTCACTCGTTTGCTCGGCTATATAAAAGCACTCAGAAAAAAAAGGCGCGCGACCCGAAAAGGAAAAAAAAACTTTGCTTTCTTGACGCACTGCCCAGCAGCAAGCGTCAAGGTCAAAGGATCAAAAAGAACTAACCGATCACGCCACTTTTTCACTTACTAGACCGACGTGCGACATGTTTAATCCTGCCTTCGTCGCTGGCCCCCGTAGGAGCAAGCGTCAAGGTCGAAAGATCAGACAGAACTAACCGATCGTGCCTCTTTTCATTTACTCTAACTGATCACGCCACTTTTTCACTTACTAGACCGACGCGCGACATGTTTGATCCTGCCTCCGTCGCTCGCCCCCGTAGGAGCAAGTGTCAAGGTCGAAAGATCAAACAGAACTCTTAATACTGCCGGTATAAAGCTCTTCAAAAGTCAAAAGCATAATTTTGACAATACAACTGAATTGTATGATTGTTTTATTAATTGATATTACATTTCTTTTTGTTTGATAAATTGACTAAGAACAAAATGGCATTGTACAAACTATGATGTTTTCATTTAATAAGAAAATCGTTCATTCGGTAAATATTATTGTACAGTTTTTTCTATACTTTTTGATGCTGATCTCAGAATTCAAAACGAAGCGCTAACGGTGAATCACGTTTTTCTGATGAAATTCAAGACGGGACCAAATTCAAAATGGTCGTCAAAATTATTTTAAATTAGACTACAGCTTTCCTCCATGCGATGCCCCTAAGATTGTTTGTGTTTCAGGGAATATATGAGAAGAAATACAGAGTTTATCAATAACTGAGCTTTTTGCCAACTGTCAAGCTATGGTACATCAATTTGAGCCAACTGAAATGCTTCTCCTCTAGTTTTATAAAATTCAAGCAAAATACGACGCAAATTGTATTTCTAATTATATATGCCGATGGTAATCGCGTTTCAGCGATTATTACTCAATCATTACTCGGAACATTTCATAACGAAATATTATGCGTATTCTTAGTCATGTCCGATCAGAAAAAAAATGTAGATTTGACTAGAATGTGAAGAAAAGTTTTAAAGTTAAACATAAATAAATTAATACCTAAGATTCGTAGTTTCGAATGTTTGATTATGTTTGTACGTAGAGTAATATATGAAGCATACTTAGAGAAATATATGATATTTTTTTCTTTTAAAAAAATGAATCAAACAATTTTATTAAGATTTTCTTGAGCTTTCCAAAAGCAGAACATTTAAAACGTTTGAACTATTATTTTACATAAATAAGAGGTGTTCGGTTTTCAGCCAAATATATGGCTTAAATTACAAATAAAATATCGCTGTTGAGGTGATAACAATATGGAAAGAAGTCAACAATTTCTCTGGATTTCAATGTATTTCGCAATGGTTTTATCTTTTGTAGTTTAACGTTAGATATATTAGTGAATCTTGGAATTTCCAAGTATTAATTACAGATGGTTTTCAAACTTATTTCATCAAATTTAAAAACACAAAAATGCTGCTCATGATGGTGGTTATGAATTTATCACTATCACATGAAAATTATTGGTCAACATAAGAACATATAAGTTGAAGTTTTTTTCAGCTTTGAACTATACCATATTTCATCAAACTTCGAGGGTGGTCTTGGGCTTCTTAATGATCACGTGCTTTTATCGAAGGATCTCTCGAGATAATTTAACCAACAATTTCTTTAACAATTCGGAATATTAGGGATCAAGAGCATACAGCCCTGTAGGCAAATGCTGTTATATAGTAATATCCATCAAATTAAGGAATTGTGCTACTTTGCCCTAAATATTGATTTCTCAAATGTCGCTTCCTCGAACGCCAGGCCCTTGAATGTCTGTTCTCACATCCTCATCCCGTTTCACCACTTCCCACATTTCAGGGTAGTGAACGGACCAGTCATCTGGTACGCACCCTAACAATGAGAACTATTCTTGCACCTTCATGAACTGCATCACTTCTCGAAAAGACAAATCATTCGGAAAATGACATTCGAGGAAAAGGGTTAGGGAAACGACATTAAAGGAAAAGTAGCACAATCGTTTGATAAATAGTAAAGACAAAATATAGATATTATGAACAACATATAAAACGGAAAGAACCAAATACTACTCTTCACTCGATAAACATTAATTAAGGTCATAAAGAGGAGTGAGAAATTTCGCATAAAGACCTTTCGCATTAGGACGATTCGCATAAGGACGTTAGACATAATGAGAATCATATGCCTTCTTCACAATGCTACCTTTTCTTGTATGGAACTACATTATGTGAAACGTCCATTATGCCAAACGTCCGTATGCGAAATATCCTTATGCGAAACGTCTTTATGCGAAATGGGTCACCCCCATCATAAAGCAATCAAAATTTAATTGGTTTCCTACAGGGCGTTAAGTTGCAGCTTATCCACGTGAAACAACGTATAATCACTTCAGGACGTTGATACAGATTAAAAAAATTGATTATTTTTTACAGTGCGTTACGATTCAATTCATTAATGTGGACTAAGGTTAAATTACTGCAGGATATTGGTAGAGCCAGGAATGTTATACAGGGCGTTGAAATGTACCTGATCTTTATAGGATAAGTCAGTCACTCCAGTCAAATAACTCCAGGGCGTTGATGCTGCTAAGAAATTTTAATTGATTTTCAACAGGTTGTAAATATGCTCCCGATCTTGTAAAGATCAATATGAAAGAAGGCCAAATTACTCCAAGGCGTTGCTAAATCTTGGATTTTTTTTTTCTCATGTCCTAAAGGGTGTTGAGATGTACCTGATCTACATAGAATGAGGTCTAATTACTCCAGGGCGTTGATACAGCTATGCATTTTCAATGGAAACAGAGCGTTAAGTTGCACAAGGTAAAAACAAGGTCAAAAGACAAGGAAAATACAGCGAGGATTCGCTCGTTGGGGGTCCGTACATGGAATGACTCGATGGTTGGATGTTCGCTGGTTGAAAAAAAAAATCCAACAAAAAAGCACTTGAATGTCAAGAGAAGATGTCAAACTGACTTTGACGTCTGAGTACCGTCGCATTGAAGTCTCCATATATAGAACAAATGTGTATGTATATGTGCATTTCGTGACGATTTGCTCTCCAGATACGTTAGTCTGGAGCATTTTCATCAGCTGTCAGTCATTCCAACTAACGGGTCGGATTCGCTAGATGGAAGGCAGTTATGTTCCAACCATCGAATCCCCGCTGTAGATATCGAACAGGGCGTTAACATAAAGTTGATTTACATGACACGAGTCCAAATTACCCCAGGACGATGATACAGCATGGAATTTTAAAGTGATGTCCTAAAGGGCGTTAATATGCACCTTATCTGAGATCTATGTGAGACAATTTCAAATTACTACAGGGCATCAATACAGATTGGAATTTTCAATCGATACAGGGCATTGAGGTGCACCTGATCTACGTAAGACAAGGTCAAATTAGTGAAGGGCGTTTATACATCTTGAAATTTGTCCCACAGGGCGTTAAAATGCAACTTATTTACATGGAACAAGGTCAAATCACTCCAGGGCGTTTTTAAATCATGGAATATTTGATTGATGTCCTACAAGGCGTAAAGATGCACTTGGTCTACGCAAAATGAGGTCACATTACTCCAGGGCGCTGGTAAAGCTTAAATTTTCAATTGTTGTCCTACAGGGCATGGGATATGGGATTAAGGTTGGGATTTAGGTCAAATTACTAAAGGCGTTGATAAAGCATCTATTGATGTCATACAGGGTGTCAAGATGCACTTGATTTACATGGGATGAAGTCAAATTAATCCAGGGCGTTTATGCAGCTTGAAATTTTCAAATAATGTCCTACAGAGTCGTAAGATGCAGCAGATCTATATAAGACAATTTCAAATTACTATAGGGCGTTAGTACATATTGGAGTTTTCAATCGATGCAGGGCATTGAGGTGCACCTGATCTACGTAAGACAAGCCCAAATTAGTCAAAGGCATTTATACATCTTGGCATTTGTCCATCAGAGCGTTAAGATGCAACTGATTCACATGGCATAAGTCCAAATTACTCCAGGGCGTTGATAATGCTTGGAACATTCAAGTAATGTGGGGCGTAAAGATGCACTTGGTCTACATAAGGTGAGGTCAAGTTAATCCAAGGCGTTGTTAAAGCTTGAATTGTTAATTGATGCCATACAGGGCGTTAGGATGCTACGGATCTATATGGGACAAATTACTCCAGGGCGTTGATACTGCTTTGAGTTTTCGATTTTGATCTATGTGGAATAAGGTCAAAGTACTCTAGGGCGTTGATAAAGCCTGGAATTTTCAATCGATGTGGTGAAATTACTTTAGGGCGTTGAAACAGCTCGTAAATTTCGATTGATTTTCTACAGGGCGGTAATATTCCCTTGTTATATATGAAATTATATGCAAATAGGTTTAAAGTACTGCAGGGCGTTGGTAGGTACAGGTTGGAAATTTTTATTGATATATGTGGGGCGTTAGATTGTTGTTGATTTCGCACATTATTTTTTATGTTTTCGGGTGAAAAAAATCTAGAAAAAATCTGAGCAAAGCTTCTTAGTCGTCGACTAAGCGCGACTAAGCAGGACGACAGGGCTGGTTTCATATGATGGGTACGCACAGTTACGAAGGTGACTAGCGGCAGATGTCAAGGTCATAGTAGAGACTATGTCACTACCGCAATTCATTATGCTACTCTTATCAGCTTTACTATGCAACTAATCAGTTCTAGTCAACTATTCACAGTTGCTTTGAAGACATAATTTATACCGACGGCTTTTGTCTAGTCAGGAAGTCAAGTAACGAATGTCTTATCATTTTGCTTGTTGGCCCAAGAGTAATGTGTTTACAGATGATACAGAGACAGATGATTTATTATGAGCTTACATTTCAACGGCAAAGATTGTAATACTTTTGCCTGAAAATAGTGACACGATTGCCCTTATATTTTAGTACTGATGAGGGATGCTGTTATGTTTGTGGGAAGAACAAACAGCATTTCGACAGCTCTCTAATTTCTGACTCACCACTAAAGCTTAGTGGAATACAAATTATTTTTTTTTTGCATAATCAGAGCTCGTAATAGGAACGATAAAGTAATGAATTGCAATATGGTAAAGGAATTTGGTAAAAGATCAAGAAATAATTACAATTTTTCAGATTTTATCGAGTCCAAATAAGAATATACGCTAAAAATATCCATTACGTGCATGTATTTTTTATAACTTACTGGAATATTTTTATCATGTTTGTAAATATATGATTAACTTCCCAACTGCAAGTAAAAACTGAAGGAGTGCACCTAGGAACGTTGTTGTATGCGACTACACCTAATTATTTTTCGTTGCGTACCATCACCTCACTGTTATGGATCAATTAGTGTCGAATAAATGAAAAAAATCTAGAAAACATGCAATTTCAAAATCAAAACATGAGTCGTATCATTTCAAAATGGGGGTTAAAAACAATTTTGTGTGTAGTTTTACACATTTAAATTTAAAAATTGTATAAACAACAATTGTAAAAATTGTTGCTGAACACACTATTCTGGATAATTTTTCACATTATGAATTAAATTGTGATACATAATGGATTAGTGTGCAAAATTAAAAATTTCCATTCAATACATTTACATTGCAGTGCTCTGCACGGATAAAAATCTGATCCCCACACCATGTAATGAAATTCATAAATTGGTTAGGTCATGATATCAGGATCACAAATCATGGTTCCTGGAGTCATAATCATGATTCCTCATAAGCGTAACATCCAGTGTGAAAACACTAAGCGGCGCACTTTGCTTCATCTCATTCGTATCGATCACTCTCAATTCGAGATGACAAAGTGGTTGAGTGGTAGAGTACGTGGCTTACAATCGGAAGGTTCTTGGCTCGAATCTCAATGTATGCTATTTTAACTTTTTTTTTATTTTGTCGATCATAAACGGATGCGCGACTCAGCATTTTTGGCATTTGAATCATGATTCCGAGCAATCAGCTACAAAAACCTTACGTGTGTGTTGCGTTACGGCAATCTGACTCATGATATCATGAGTCCAAATCATGGTGTATTTTTATAAGACGAAAACACGCTGGAATCATGATATCATGAGTCATTATCTTGTTTTTGGATTCTGATTTCTACCCGTGTGGCGAAAGTAACACATCGCAACAAAAATGACATTTTTGCGTGTCTCGAGAATCATTGTGTCTCCAGTAAATTTAGGGTTGAATACTTTGAATGGTTTGACAGTGCAGCCTTGCAAAAGGTTTTTTTATTGGCATTATTTTCTTCTACATGCAATTGAAAATATTAAATTTAAAGGCATATTTATACATCACAAATAATTATTTATCATGGTTTAATCGCTTATCAAAGTAAATCTTGCGACCCAACGATCCTCCCCATTAACAAACGTCACTCCCAGTAGCCTTTGTGGAGATGCAGAGGTAAACACGGACTCGAAATAGAAAAGGTTACACACTACCATTGCTACCCCAAATCCCACCTGACTACAAGGACGTGGCCGGCGCCGTTATTAACTCTGTATAAATAGAGGTACAGACATGATGCCCCGACATACCGTGATCATGAAAAAAAATTGTCCATCAAATCTGAACACAGGGCTCGATTTCTGAGGTCATTCTGCACCTCTGGGCCAATTTAAAAAAATCTTGAGAAATCTTAATTTGAAGTTTTTGACTTAAAAATATGGATTATATATTAAAATTTTGCAATAGCACTGAAAAAAACTACAAAAACGCTCATAAAGTTGTATTAAACTGTAATCGTTGTTATAATAAGAAATATTTACAACTGACTTGACTTTCCAGAGTGGCTTAAGTATGTATTTACATGGCGTAAACCCGTAAGCTTAGTTTAATACAGTGGTTCTCAACCTTTTTGCAGCTGCGACCCCCTTTGAAGTTCTACAAACATCCCGCGGACCCCTAAAATGGATGGTCTCGAAATGAATGTTTATGGAAGCCTTCCAAAGATCTCATTATGAACTAGCAGATACCCTTGGCAGGTATGTATGTATGTATGTAAGGGTAACCACTCATTGTTGCATGGCACAGCCGTTAGACAGTAGACTGTCCGTTTTATATGATGTTATCCAGTTGATTGTTTCAGTTCTTTGTTATTATTTAAGGTTTACCTAAGGCATTCCCAAAATTATAACCCAGATACTGGTCACCGATCTACCGTTCATTTCATCATATTAAGGGATGTCTCAATGAGTGGGGTTTAAGGACCATCCCTCTATCTACAATATGTTAGTGATAAGGAGTTGGCAATTCCACTCTCCTCATCCATATTGCTTCAATTGGGTATCCTGTATGATATATAATATATTATAGTTACGATTGGTGCTATTGATAATGTATTGTAATTAATTCACTTACTATTAGATTAAACCTTCCCAGTATAACTTATACTTGTTTGACTTTTCTTTTACATATTTGAAACATTGATTTGTACTTACAATACCTTTATTCTGACAATGCACAATTAGGTGTTCTTCTCCCCTCTCTTCTTCAACTCCAGTCGTTCTGAGTCAAATCATTTCTCGTTCCTCCTTTTCCATTTCCAATGTTTGTATTTCGAATTTTGGTCCCCATCTGAAGACTCCCCATCGGAAATTTCGCTCTCCTCGTTTTTATAAATTTCATCTAGTTTCTTTTTAATCTTTTCTCTGTCTTTTGATAGCTCCTCCCAACTGCTTCTATTCATATTCTGATACCTTTCAAAGTCCTGATCTAATGATTTTAGCCATGTTAAGGATGGTCTGCCTTCTTTCTTTTTGTCAAATTTCAACTTATATGCTAACTTCAGTGGATGGTTTCTTTCTCTACGTCTTATATGACCAAAATAGCTTATTCTTCCTACTCTAATTCTTCTGTTAATGGTTTTTCCATCTAATAATTTTCTAGCATTGAATTTTAAGTCTTTTGGTTTCTTACAATATTGATAAATATTCCTGAGTATAAGTTTTTCATAATTACCTATTTTTAACCTGCTTTTCTTAGTCATAACAGACACTTTAGTTCCGTATAACAACGACGGTGCTATCACGGTCTTATACATTAATTTTCCTAGTTCCCAACTTGGCTTAAAAGTTTTGCAAAATTCTACTATTATCCTCGATGATTTCACTGCATTCAAACATCTTTGCTTACATGTAAGTTTACGATTTAACGTCGCAGTCAAACATATTCCTAGGTAAGCTAAACTATCGCTCACTTTGAATACCTTATTATTTAGAAGAATTTCTTTTGGGTGTTGAGCTTTATCATTTGGAAATCTAATCAAAACCTGACTTTTGTCGCGATTTATTTCAAGACCTACTTTTGCTAGTTGCAGTTCTAATTCATACAATATTTTCTCTAACTCCGCCTTCGTTTTAGCTATAATTAGAATGTCATCTGCAAACACTAGAATCAGTGGAAGAATCAATTGATTAATGCCCATTAGTTTTAATTCTGGGATTTCTGCCACTACTTTTTTGAGAACATCCTGTATTAAATAATTAAAGAGCAATGGCGATAACGGACATCCTTGTTTAATTCCTTTTCCCCTTTTAACCTCAGCTGAATATTGATTCTCCCACATAATTCTAGTAACCTCATCTTTAACACAGCTCAGAACTCTATCTACTAATCTCGAAGGAACTCCTAAATCAATCAAAACTTTTCCTATCGACTGTGGCTTAACATTATCGAATGCTTTGCTAATATCTAACGCTAGAATAAAGAGATCCTGACCGGAGTTCCAATATTCCTCCATCATTCTCCTAGCTACAAATATATGGTCGTCTGTTGACCTGTTTGCCGTGAATGCTGCCTGATGTAATCCGGGTTCACCTGCATAAGTTCTTAACTGCTTTGCTATCCATTTTGCATATATCTTATATACTACATTACACAGTGAAATTCTCCTAAAGTGATCTGCTTCGGAAGCTCCTGCCTTCTTAGGTATTGGTATTTGTGTTGATTTCTTCCATTCCTTCGGCATATCATTCCTAATGTAAACTGCTTTGATAATTTCTATTATTTTCTCTAAGGTTTCCTCATCTGCAGCTTTAATGTATTCGGCTACCACTCTATCTGATCCTGGCGATTTTCCATTACATGCTGAGAACAGAATACTTTTAATCTCATCATTTGTTGGAGGATTAGGCAATGGAGTATAATCATGTTCAGCACAAAACTCTACTTCAGGTCCCTCACATGTCTTCAGTATATCTTCCCAAACTCGCGAGCTAATCATGGCTTTTTTCTGCTTTTTCATCTTTACAAAGTTTTTCAAGTAATTATACGTCTTCCTTACTCTCACTCCTGCATCATAATCATTAAGGTTCTTGAAAAAATCAGTAATTTCCTTTTCTCTATGCTCCTTTACAGCTACCTGATATTCCTGTCTTCTATTTAGTAGTAGTAGTTCATATTTATTTATCTTCAGATAGTTTGGTTTACAAGAATTCACAAATTGTTACAAAAAAAATATATATATATATACAAAAATTCATAAGTTATCATCTTAATCTATGCTTATTTTAATCCATACAGAACATTTTCGTTTAAATTCATTAACAGTTCTTACATTTCTTACATCCAATGGCAACTGATTGAATGTTCTTATTCCACTGTAATATATTGATTTTTGATTTGTGGTCATTGTGAACGGCACAACACGCAAATCGTCAATATGTCTTGTCCTGTACTGGTGTAAATTTCTCCCTCTCACAACAATATTACACAAGTAATCTGGCAAAAGATTGTTCGTCAGTTTATATATCAGTACAAGCACATTGAAAATAATACGTTGCTTAATAGACTGCCATTGCAATGTCTCTAACATAGTTCGAACAGGGGTATACTTATTACAACATAAAATAAATCTCATAAATTTGTTTTGCAATTTTTGTAGTCTTTTCAGGTGTATGTCACTAGCGAGGTATAAAACCGATGAGCAATAGTCTATGTGTGGCGCAACTAATGTTTTATATAGAAATATTTTACTCCAGAATGTTAACTGACTTTTCAGACGCACCAACATACCATATTTTCTAGCTACTTTTTTAACTAAACTTTCTATATGAACTTTGAATGTCAATTTCTGGTCAATATAAATCCCTAAATACTTAAATACTTCTACTCTTTCGATTTCAGCGCCGTCAATTTCGAGTTTAAATTCTTCGATATTAATTTGTTTTCTATTCGTTATAATCATAAATTTGGTCTTTTGTACGTTTAATTTTAACTTTTTGAATTTTAGCCATTTTGCCAACGTTTCAATATCCTCTCTTATTTTCCATATTGCTGTCGAAGGATCTTTTTCTCCAATGAATAAAACAGTGTCGTCTGCAAACAGATTGATATCACAATATTTGATTCCTTTTTTCATGTCATTTATGTACATTATAAATAATAATGGCCCTAAAACACTTCCTTGAGGTACTCCTAACGGTACAGCTTTGGGTGTAGAAGTTGTACCATTGTATTGACACCTTTGTGTTCTATTAGTCAAATATGACTCAAACCAATCCAGGACTTTTCCCGCAATTCCATAATCACGCAATGTTTTCAACAAGATAGGGCGTGATATTGTTTCAAATGCTCTTTTTAAATCCAAAAACAGAACAACAATTGTCTTTTTCTCTTCGATCATTCGTTTCCATTTATATAAAAGTAAGTTAAGTGCTGTTTCGCAAGAATGCTTCTGTCTAAATCCAGATTGTTCATCGATTAATATATTTTGATCACTTAAATATTCCAGTAATTGATCTTTCACAATGATTTCTAGTACTTTTTCATAAATTGGCAGCATATTGATTGGTCTAAACTCTTCAGCTTTTGTTGTCCCAGATACTTTTGGAATCGGTACAACCATTGACTGTTTCCATACATTCGGACAATGTCCGGTTTCAAGAGATTCATTGATTATATCTAGTAAATATTCACCTGTTACTTCGAATGAGTCTTTTAGCACCTGAAGATTTACGTTATCCATTCCTGATGAACTACCTATTCTATATATCGCATTTTTTAAAGTTTCCATTGAAATCCGGCGAAATACACTCCACCTCTCTAACAATTGGGGATTTCTATCACTACATATATCAGGAACGTCTTCTATACTGTTATTTATCACTTGAACACTATCTATGAAATATGAGTTAAATTTCTCGCTAATTTCTTGATCATTATCACTGCTGTTTCCGTTGAAACTGACACAACTAGCAGGGTTTTCACGATTTTTCCACAATGCTTTTAATGTTTTCCATAGTTGTTTACTATTATGTTTGCTTTGGGTTATTTTTCTCTGCGTGTATTCTGCCTTTGCATTTCTAATAGAGTGTGAGTACTCATTTCGTAATACTTTGTAATGTTGCCAGTCTGCTTCGTCCCAACTTGTGCTCGCCTTTTTATATGCCTCATCTCTCAAAACTTGTAGATTTTTTAATTCTAAACTATACCACTTTTTACGAGATCGACATTTTATGGTTTTTATCACAACTAGTTTATTTACGCTTTCTTTCAAAATAGTTCCTAAAATATCTGCTTTTTCGTCTATCAATCTAGGGCTCTCATTTTGATATTTTTCTCTCAAAATTGTCAGTAGTGCATCCTTCGTATATTTTTTCCAGCATTTAATAGTCAGGAAATCATCAACAGGCTCGGAGTTATCAAATAAATCAATTCTCAACGTTTCATGATCAGATATTTTACTTTCATCTTCAACTGACACTCGAATAGTTTCCTCATTACAGAATACCAAATCTATTATTGTTTCCGATAATCTGGTACGTCTTGTTACTTCATGAACTTTTTGACTTAAATTGAAACATTGTGTAACATTACGTAAACTCCCACTGTCATTTGGATTCCGCCAATTGATATTGAAGTCTCCAGCAATCAAATTCATTTGACTGTCATTCAGTACATTTTCGAACCAATCATGCTCCAAATATTCTAGAAATTCTTTATCACTACCATTTGGTGAATGATAAAGCAATCCAAACACTCCAGTTCTTAGCCCTTTGGCTACATTTATTGCTACCAACCAATTTTGTCCTACCATTACATTACTTATCTCTTGATACTTTATAGAATTGTGAATGTACATCATTACTCCTCCAGTATGTCTTGAACATGAAAAGCAACAACAAATCTTGTAATTTCTTATGCTATATTCAGTAATATTGATGTCAACTGTCAAATGTGTTTCAGTTAGCATCACCAGTTTCGGTTTTTTATTATCCACAAGTAGTTTAAGTTCATCAAAATGGGCTGTAATTCCAGAAATATTCAAAAATATAATGTCCGCCCTACTTTTTGATTGCTATTTCTCATAATCAATGAATCGTCTTGAAAACTTAATTTTATTCAAATAAATTGGACAGTTGAAGCTTCTTGCGCTATGATTTACGTCTAGTTTTGTTTTCCGTTCTTTATTTGAAACTACGCAATTTATGCATTTTAGTTGTTCCGATGAACACTCTTTAATATCGTGGCCCTCTGCACATCTTGCACAATGAAGCTGATTTTTGCATTCTTGTGATTTATGAGCATAACCACAACATTTGTAGCATCGTAGAATATCAATGCTTTCTGTAACTCTACAGCTGCTTAGATCAATATAAAGTTTTCCTTTACGCATAATTTGCTCAAATGTACCTGGGTCAGTTTCACAAATAAGGGTAAATTCAGTATAAACCCCTCTACGATGCTTGATTGTTTTCAAAATACGCAAGTATTCAATATTGCAAATATCATTCTGACTATTCAAAATGTCTTTCAAATCATCGGACTCATACTCATCTTCGACACCCAGAATTTTGATTCTAGGTCTTTTTGGTTGCTCAATCTTAGTGGCATAATTTTCACCTAATTCATCTCTTAATTTATTGACAAGCCCTTCGGCTTCATTCTTTGTTCCACATTCAACCACAATTGCACCATTCACCCCATTACGCACACTCTTGATACCCATTTGGGATGGATTGATTTTTTCCCTTACCTCTTTCTTTGTCTGTTGGTTGCTCTGTTGCACGGTTGGCTTAATCCGCACTGTGCATTCTAATGTTTTTTTGGAACTTTTCCCACTATTATCGTTTACCATAATCACTTCATTGGCATCGATCCGACGGTTGTTTCAACTTTCGACCATTGCCGATAGTTGTAGGGGTTGTCACAGAACTTTTATTTCTAATGCGACCCGAACGCAACACAGAATCACTCACACTCGTATTTTTATTGCTTTTCGCAACTGCAGCATAGCTGGAAGATGAATTTTCATCACTAACTGCTGAGCCTTCGCCCACAACAAAAACATCTATATTTTGTAAATCTTTTTCGACCACGAGACATTGATCTCCTAGACTTCTGCATCGACTCATTTGTGCACTAATAGACTGCTCAATGATCGTTTTTATGTTTTGTTCACTTTTCGATATCATCTCTGCTACATTCATTCTTTCACAATTAGATTCAATTTTTTGCAAACGAATTTTAATTTCATTGATTGCCGTCACAATCTCTTCCCATTTGCTCATCATTGTATTTAAACAAACTTGTTTCTTTCGGCAATCGTGACACATATATTTTATGGACACATTTCCACGTAGAGCTGTAGCTTCAGCGTTTGTTAAATCCGCACATTTCGTATGCAGCACTTGGCCGCAACCGCCAAAGCAAAATACTCTGTCGTTCGCTGTGTTTATTCCCTTAGCACAAACATGGCACTGCACCGACATTCTGTTCGCGTTGCTACCTTTCTTGTACTGTATACGGCCTACGGCCGCTTTGTTCTTTTTTCACTTTCAATACAAAGCGAATCGAAATTGTACCGCAGTAATAAAATATAATTCCCGGTGTTTCTTCGATTATCTCGATTTTAACGCTGCGCACTAAGCACCATTCAACAGAGAATTCATTAACGCGTCTAATGATGTACGATTAATTACTCATTAGCTAATTTTACACGGGTTTTTTTTAATATTAACTTCAGTCACAATAAAGTAGTCTGCTTGAACGAGCACTCACTCACTCAGTGCTACCCTGTATTTATAATTTATCATATCCGGATGCTTTTTCGAAATTTTTAGTGCAGCTCTTAATCTATCTAGTGCATATTTCCTGCGCGGCGTATTGGGTACTGTTGATACCTTAAGCGTATTGCAAGCTGCTATTCTCAATCTACTGGTTATTTCCTCATAGCAATTGTCTAACGTATCTGTTTGAATATCTGTTTTTGTTGGAATCGATAACAGTTTTTCTTTAAAACATTTTTGTTTTTCGGGAATTTTAAGGAGGTCTACGTTGATCCTTGTTGCTACTTTATTGCTTTTCTTAAGGACTGGATTATTAGTAAAAACTAGCCCTATAGTTAACATTACGTGGTCGGTTTTCAAATCTGTCCAACAGCCTTTAATGTATCTAATTCTGAAAGAGGTGTACTGTGGTACCAAAACATGATCAATCTGGCTTGATTTGTCCTTAGTTCTCCAAGTGATTTCTATACTTTTCCCTATTTTAGTCGACACATTCTTAAGTTTTGACAGATGCAAAAAATATTTGAATAGTTCTCCGTTATCGTTACAGTACCTATGTCCTAGTTTTGTTCCTATCCATACCCTATCATCTGGTTGTAAATCTTCAGAGCCTATCTGAGCGTTAAAATCTCCTAGTACAATAAGTGATTTACGGTCCCTTTCTCTAGTCGCTATTTCATTGAGATAGCTGAGAAAATTTTTCTGGTTACTATTTGGTGCATGCACGTTGATTACTATTAATTTAACTCCATTTATTGTTAGCTTAATCCACATAATACCTTTTCTGCATTCCTTTGCCTGAAGAATTCTGATTCTCTGATTTTTCCTGACAACGATTGCTAATCCTCTAGCCTTGTTCGTATGATTATCCTTTACCTGCCAACTATAATTATTAGTACTCAAATCATCTCCAATTGTATTAACTTCTTGAAGTGCTGCAATCATTACGTCATTTGCAACTAAAATGTCATCGATCTCGTCTCTTTTTACCTTTCGTCTGCATCCTCTAACATTCCAGCTAACTATCTTCAGAGCCTTGTTTTCCTTATCTTTAATTTCTGAATCTTTCCTCAATTGTTTCTCAACTTTTTTCTTGCTTTGCTCGTGGTTGTTTGAATCACCTGTTGTGTTTGTTGATTGCTTTCCATCCTGTGTGATTTTCTTTGAATGATAACTTGATTCGTTGGCCTCTCTAACCTTTTTACTTTTAACTGTCCTTGATTCTCCTCCTGCTTGCATATCGTTTCCTTCTGCTTCATTTACTTTTATCATTTCTGCTTCTACCTCACCTGCTTCTTCTGCAGTAATATCAATCACACTATCGTAATGATCTCCAGTATAAAAAATTCTCATTGCTGATTCATTGTCTTTTCTAACACCAATCCTTACACTCAAGCCCTGGTTCGTGTAAACTTCCACTTGCTTCTCATACAATTCAG
The DNA here is from genome assembly GCF_002204515.2 of Aedes aegypti. Lineage (NCBI taxonomy): Eukaryota > Metazoa > Arthropoda > Insecta > Diptera > Culicidae > Aedes > Aedes aegypti. The sequence goes on along the minus strand of NC_035109.1, from coordinate 256,404,994 downwards.
CAACTGTTATTATTGCTTCCTCTCCTAACCAATATGATTTCTCTCTAATCTTTTCAATCACGCGTTCAAATGTTCCTACCTCTTCAATATGCTCATACAGGTAAACGTCGAATCTTTCCCTATTGTTGTTAATATAGCTTGCAATATTGTTTCTTAACTTCATCACATTGTAATCTGACATATAGTAATTTTGATCTATTCTTCCCATTTGATCTAGCATTGCTCTGATCAGGCAACTGCCGTCTCCATCAATTCTTTTTATAACTGCCTTTTGATTGCTCTCCTTGAATCTTAAATTGTATGATACTTCCTCAGCCCGTTTCTCAAATACGTCTATCGCTGGCTTAATACTATTGTTTTCCTTCCATTCTTGAATTAGCTTACTGCTTTTTATTGAGTAATAACGGACACCCACTTCCTGAAACTCTGCTACCAACCGGAAAGAAGCAAATTTCCGTTCCCTTTCAGTCACCCCAAGTACTATCTCTTCACCTCCTTCCATGAAAACTATAATTTCTCTGTTCAATGCTACTGCTAACTTACTGACAATTTTCCATATTTCATATAATGCGTTTCCATTTACCATTACTTCTTCTTCAAGTCTATTCAAAACCTCATCATACATTTCAAAAAACAGATCAATTTGTTCTAACTCCGTAATCATCTCTTGCTCCTCAATTTCTCCTTCATTCATTTTCTGAATAACATTCATCATCAATCCACTGTATAGTTTGCCATCATCTTCACCCTTCGATTCTATCTCAATTATCCAATTTCCTATTGTAGTGTACCACAAACCTTCATTCTTTACTATCAACGGTTCATTGCCCTTTCCTGCCATTCCATTCAATTGCATGCCTTTTCCACAATTACCTAAGTCGATCTTATTTGACGCTTTTAGAGCGCGAGTTACCTTTTTCACGCATTCGCTCGATTCCATACCAACTTCAAGCACTCCAAACCAGCTATTTTTGTACCCTTCCCCAATAATTTTACAATCATCCTTATCGTTACTGACCCTCACTTCACATTCAAATATTTGAGAAACAGCTAAAAGCAAGCAATGGTTCGCCATTTCTGCGATATCTAAAACCTCTACTTGATTATTTTCAAACAACTCTATGAACTTATTTAAATCTTTCTCCCATTCTTCAATTTTAGATAAAATAATTGAATTCAATTCATCTACATCTTCTTGGGTAAAATTAACTGCGTTAAATTTCGCACAAATCTGCTTTAAAATCAATTCACTCAGCCTATTTGGTTCATGGCTACTGTTTAATAACCTCTGCTTTATTAAAGATAATACCTGTAAGAACCACCCTATCCTCCTAATTCCATTAGGCGTCATCGTCATCATGAGGACCAAACTTCGAGATGCATGGAAACAAATATTGGAACGAGAAAGTGAACGACTCACCAATACTGCCACCAATGGAACCGGTGCACTCAGTCTCGCTGTGTTGGAATCTACCTCCGTGCTCTTCACCGCATTCGCCTCGGGTCGATCAGCAGAGCTCTTCTTATTTCTGCCTCCCCGCTACAGATGCGCTTTCTCACTTACACTCTCTCTGTCGATACTCAGCCGCTTGCCTATTTCGATTCTCCCTTCCTCCTCCCACAGTGTGCGAAGCCACTCTTCCCCACTTGACTTCTACTTGGCACTCACTCTCGCTTCCAATTTTCTTTTTTTTTTTTTTTTTCGAACCCCTGCAACGAGCTTTACCGCCAAAACCGATCAAGGTCTTCTCACTCACACCACTCGTCTTTTCTTCCGTTGAAGCTCTCGACCGTAGCACCCTCCCGCCACTCACGCCTTAAAACTTCTTTCTTCGGCGTTCCAATTTTTTTTTTCCTCCACTACCTCTGGCCAAACACTTTACACTCCCTTTTCGGTTCCCCGGAACAACTCCTTAACCACGCCAGCTGCTCCAGTTACAGGAATTTAGTCTTTTCTTCAGGACAATCTAACAGCAATCTGATCACCGCACTTTCACCCCCTCCGCACTTCACCACTAGGCTTCAAACCCCTCCGCACTCCACCAATTGCTGCTTTTCTTTTCTCACTACTCTCCGAAAAGCCTATTTCACCCAGCCGATGTTGGCCAAATCACTGATCCAGCCCAATCCGTCGGAAATCCAGCACGGAACCCTCCACTGCTCCACACAGGCACTTCCAGAAACCCAAAATCCCCAGCACAATTCCTCCCACGGCAATCGCAGAAACGCTCTTTTCACTCGAATCACTGTAACAGCACGCAAGCACAGACACGTCCGCTCTCAACGGTAGTCACTCAACGTATGCTCAGCAGATACCCTTGGCAGGTACCCCAAAAGTCACGTCTGTAGTTCATTAAAAATAGCATTGAAACTCAGAAATTCGCATAAATTCGTAAGTGGTACATTTTCAGACCGATGCACAGTGCGTTGAATGTATGGAGATGCGGGACAAAAATCAAAACTGGAAGATCAAGCCATTTAAGCACCTTGGTATGAAAGGAAAAGTTTTTTCTGGTGAAAAGAGCTGCAATTTGCATAAATGACATATAGTATACGCATAATCGCAAAACTGTCCTAAGCGCCAATTTCAATATTTTCCAACAAAAACCTTGTAATTTGTACTATTATTGCCAGGGATTGAATCCTGAGAAAATTGAGAGAATCTCTCACGTATCGCTCTCTGTAACTATCATAACTTGCTGCACATTATGAGAGACTGTTTATCGTATACTGCTACAACTTTGATCAGATTGGGGGGATAGTAGTGCATGATAAAACCCCTCTTAACATGCTCCAAGCCTGGGGGACACTATTGCTATTGGAAGTTCGTGGATTGTTTATCGTGCCAGTAAAGAAAAACACCTATCCCCAACGGTAAACAAGCGAGAAAAATGGATTTTATCATCGCTCTCTCATTGGGGCTCTCGCTCGCTGCTTCCATTTATCAGACTTGTTACACCTTGCGATACAATGACGATCGTGGACCGCAATAGATGGAATGTTTGTCTTTGCTTGCTTTGATCGTGCTTCATACTCAAATGAGAGCGAATTCTGCAACGCCTGATTATTGCCCATAATGATGTAAGAAGTTATTTGCAAATATGTCTCTTCACACTCGTAGCTGCAAAAGTGATACGTTTTCATGCAAAAAAAATGCGCACATTTTAAAAATTTTCTAGTATTTACCATAAAATTTGAATGAAATCTTGGAAACTTCATTTAAAATATATTATTTTAAACATAAACTTGCTCTGGTGTAATGTCTGGTTCAGCTTTGACCACACAGCGTTGCGAGATTTTCGGATTTTTATCACAAACAACTCATTTTCATACTTGTGCTGATTAAGGAGTTTACCGAAAAATAGTTGAAAATCTCGAAGAGTTGCAGGGAGTTGCAGCTGTATCTTTCAGACCTCTTAGAGGATACTCTGAAAAAGATGTCTGTGAGTGATTTAGAGTGGAACTCGGTGGAACTTTTTTTGAATCGATAACCAAAGTTACATGTTAGTATTTTATAAGTTTGATTTCATAGCCAACTCATCGTGCCGATTTCTCATATTCAAAGTTAAAATTGGTGTGCTTATCCTATCAAATATACTTAACGAACCTTCAAACATGTTCTCTTTTAAATTTTGATTGAATATATTGGTTTCAACGCCCTCCGTACTGGTTGAAAATAATGTTGAAAACATGCGACAAAATTAAGTTTTTCTGCTACTCCGACAACTGTCACTTTCGACGCTTGTTGTAGTCGTTTTAGTGCTTTATGAATCTTATAAATACACGTTTCAATAGCCGATGTTATCTATAAACACTTTTGGATACTTATTATCGCCGAAAAAAATAACTTGAAATTTGATTTTTGTCTATGGAGCAACGCACTGTGCGATGTATAAAATTTGCCTCTTACTTTTCGTTACTTAAGAATGCGATTGTTAGTCCCTGACTCTGTTTCACAAGATTGACACATCAGCTGGCTACGTCCTTGCAAAAGCTGAGGAATAGGAAAGTGTGCTTAAGTGATCACCTACTTAAGAGATATGCGGAGAACTCTTCAAATTCTCATACGTTTGTACAAACAGATAATGCAATACTTTTCCTAAAATCATGTGAATTCCGCAGGGGAGTAATTTGGGTCCTCTCCTATTCTCCCTTTACATTAACGACATGTCTCGTGTGATACCTAGAGGTACCCGCCTGTTATTTGCGGAAGACGTTAAATTATTCATGATTATCGCCAGCTTAGAGGATTGCGAAGTACTGCAGCAAAATTTAAATACGTTCGAGGATTGGAGCACCCGTAATTGTTTGGAGCTGTGTGTAACTAAATGTTGCACAATTTCATTTAGCAGTAGACAGAATCCTATGCATTATGACTACTGCCTCTGTGGTCATATTTTAGAGCGCAAGGACGAGGTTAAAGATCTTGGAGTGATCTTGGATCGCCACATGACATTTCGTCCACATTGCGATGATGTGATAGCTAAAGCTAATAAACAACTTGGGTTTATATTCAGGATTGCCTGTGGATTTGATGATCCCCATTGCTTCAAGTCACTTTATTGCGCTTTAGTACGCTCGATACTGGAATCTTCTGTGCTGGTTTGGTGTCCTTACAGTAGAAATTGGATCGATCGATTTGAGGCCATTCAGCGAAAATTGGTGCGATTAGCACTTAGGCATCTTCCATGGCAGGATGCACTCAATCTCCCACCCTACGAACACCAATGCATGCTGCTTGGAATCGACACCTTGGAAAAGAGAAGACATAGTATGCAAGCAGAGTTCATTTCGAAGGTTCTTAACAGCGAAGTTGATGCACCAGCTATTCTAGTGGAGCTGCAATTCTACGTTCCCGAACGTCCCCTGCGTCGACGAAACTTCTTATATTTACCAAGCCGCAACAGTCGGTATGGACAACATGATGCCCTGAGATTTATGGCCCTCCGCTACAATGAAACTGCTGAGCATTACGACTTTTACATGTCTGATCAGAATATTCCTTTAAGAAAGTGAAGCTTAAATTGTTTACTAGTTTAATAATTCTTTGTATTTATGTATTTCGTAATTTTGTTTATATTTGTGTTTTAATTACTAGTATTTTCATTTGTATTGCCAGACGTTTATATGCTATGTATGTGTAAATCATTATCGAAAAGATATGGGGTTTTTATGCCAACTTGATTTATGCACCATGCTAGCAATTCAATTTGGCTTTTCCCCCCATCAATCTTCATTAAGACAATCGTGTCAGATGGAGAAAATTAATAAAATAAATAAATAAAAAATTCCACCAAATTTACTAATCTTACCAAAAGTTTACTTAACTTCTTTCTAAGAGTCCGATAATAAACATCTAAGAAGTATCTTGCCAAAATCAATAGAAAATCAGGTAGTTGTACTGATTCTAATAAAAGTTCTTGCTGGCTTGTTACAAATATTCAATAAATTAGAAAGATTGTTTTGGGCTTCTCAAGCTTTCCATCATAATATTCGGAATTTTCGTCCAGAAGTTTAGATGTTGGACTTATTTAATAATCTTGTAATAAGCTTTTGAGAAGCCAACTGAAGAAGTTGTAGTAGTTCGTTAAAATTTCGCCAGGAATTCTTCAAAAGTCTAGCCAGATTAAGAATCTTTGCAGAAATCTTTATAGGATCACTAGGACAGATATAAGTCGAAATCTCACTAAAAATGAGGTAATAAATTCAAGAAGGTTGCTTTGAATATTTAGAAACAAAGAAGAATTTAAAATTTCTTTCGCCAAGAAATTTTCAAGAAATTTTTCCTGGGTCTTGCCAGGAAGCTGGAAAAACCTGCCAATGATTAAGCCAAAATTATGTAAATTCCTATGGATACCTCTAGGGACGAGATTAGATTCGTAGTCATATTTGAAAAAAAAAAAAAAATCAAAATCAGTGAGATAAAATTGGGATTGTAATATCTTTTTGACAGAAAAATTTTGCATGTCATTGTGTACATTAAAATTTAACAAGTCCATTTTTTAATATTTGAAATCTGAACCCTGCTACTAATGCTCTATACAAAACAAAGGATACCTTGCATGTATTTATCAATCATGAAAAATTACACATTTATGGCTTCGTGGACCCCCTGAAAAGTCGTAACGGCCCCCTAGGGGTCCGCGGACCACCGGTTGAGAAACCCTGGTTGAATAGAATGAAATCTAAGAATTAAATTTCAATAATCAATTGATCTTACGTTCGATAAACGTGAAACATTCAATGCTGAATATTATTAATGAGCAGCTTATTTTTCGACTTTCACACTAAGTGACCAGCCCACCAAAGTCTGCTTAATAAAATTTGCTTCTTTGTACATCTGGTACAACTCTTGATGTTTACGTCTAGTTTTCCACCGATTAGTGCTGAGGCTTTACGTAAAACATATCCTCTTCAACATTCTCAGCCACAACAAGATTATAAATACACAGTAAACATGATTCTCATATGTCACAAGTGTTCAAAGATTTAAAAATTCTTTAACAACTTCAAACAAATCCCCAGTAAGTACCACTTAAGTATCAACATCACTAGGACTTACACTCTTTTTACTTGCAACCTTATACTTCATTTTTATATTTTCGGGATTCATCGTCAATCTATTTATTGATTTATAGGTCACGTTCGAGTCAGTAACAAAAATCTATCTGTTGCAGGTAATACCATAGACTTAAAAATAAGAGTTTAAGCTGATTAAGCTGACAAATACAATCAAGTGTAAGAATAGTACACAAAGAGCCTATTGTTTTTATTTGAATTACATGGAATGTAATTTAAATAAAATGAGTTTCCGAATTTACTGTTCAATATTGCGGTTTCTCGCAAATACTCTTTGATTTTGCAGACGATGACTTTATTGGAGTCGATCGCAGTGTAGTAAGTTTTGAATGTCTTTTACTCTGCCCAAACGTATATAGTTGCTTGTAGAGAAAGAAGCAGGTTCAGATGTGTTGGTGCTGAAGCAGTGTTTGATGGATATATAGATGAATTTGTTTAAGGGCCATACAACATTTGTGACGTGTGATAATAATATTTCCCGTGTGTTGGGGTCAACGTGGTGTAGTTGACTGCACGTTCGCTTCATAAGCGGATGGTCATGGGTTTGATTCCCAGCCTCCCCATAACAACTTTTCGTCAATTCGCTGGCCTCTCTTCTAGAGCATCTGCTCTAACTGATTCGGATAATTGGCAACCGACAAATGGCAATGAAAATGGACATCCTTACCCCGTTCTCCTGATGGACTGATTAACAACAGCAGCTCTTCGTCCCTACCTGTGTGAGGCGGCTGCGCAGAGGAAACGTGGCAATCAGATCCAAAAATAGAATTAGAATGTATTTGTAACAGTGAATCAAATTGTCATCAAAACAGACGAAAAACAAACAACAAAGTAAGCTCGCTCACAATTTGTCCGTACTGTTGCGGATAAGGATACAATCAAAAGCAAAATTGTCATGACAATCACAGAGCGCCCAAAACCAAATTTGTTTTATGGATGCTGTTCGATAATGTGTCAATGTTTACCAACACGGAGAAAGTTCTCGAAAATTGCAATGCGAAGCCCAGAAAATCGCTGCGCACGTTGTGATCGATCATTGTCATATTCTGATCCAGTAATGATAAACTGATGTTGCGGAACGAAATTGTTGCAACAAGAATAGAAGATGACAATGTCTTTGTTGCTGCGTGTAAGGTGACAATTGATTCACTGATTTGTAATGTATTCAGGTACTGTGCGTTAGGCCAGTGATCTAACGGTTCTCAGCTGATGTGATGCTTAGCGGCGAATACAGCTTAAACAAACAAAATTAGAGAATAAAAAAAAATGTTTCCCGTGTAGTAAAAACACGTGTTCTGGCTGCGAATATCTCCTTTTATGGATTACGTAAGGACCCGCAACTTGCACAGGGAAAAGACATTTCTACACTGTTGCTTGATAAATGCTTATCTGACTTTATAGCTCCATTATTTCGTAACAACTTCACCAAAACACTACACACCAAAAAAAATCTTAGATTTACACGTAACGTTATTTTAGTTTCAATCATGTAAAGCCATCTCTCATGTATTATTCAATGATAAAACCTATAAACACATCTATCATATACAACATTGTTACCAAATTCCTTAATATTGAACGCGAAACGCATTCTCTCAAAGAATGTTGCTTGCAAAACGGCTTGAATTACATGATTTTCCCGCTGAAAATTCAATCATAAATAATGCACATGGAATGACACGCCGCCGATCCATCCATGTGCATTATTTTTGGCAGAATATTCAACGTGAAATCATGTAAACTGAGCGATCTTGTTTTCAATTTCACTCTCAAGATGCAAGAAAGCATGCAACATTGGCGAATGTTGGATGCAAGATTATGAAATGTTTCAGTTTCACTCAAGTTTGCAAGCATTCCTGAATGCAATGAGGCAGTTTACATTATTTATCGTTTAATATCAAATGATAATTCGATTCACATGACAATCATGAAACTTTACGTTCCATGTAAATTTAAGATTTTTTTGCTGTGTACGCGATTCTTTATCGTACAACAATGAAAAGTGTTTCGAAAAATCAGTTTTCAATATTGTCTGGTTCGCTGGATATGATACACCGCACTGCTGTTGTAAAGTATCCAAAAACGCGCATTAGCCCGAAACACGTGGCGAATGGTACAGGAAAGGAACCGTGTTCGATGAAACACCGCAATGTTATCTCCCATAAGAATGAAGTAGAAAGGGAGCAAAACCCAACCCCCTGAAGAAAGCACTAGTTCTTGAAGCCAGCAACTTTAAGCACGGCGCTAGTGCTGAAGTAAACAAATTGAAGCTTTGTGCATAATAAACTCCGTGCGTAAGCAACATGTCGCATGAGCAAAAACGCGTACGTAAAATCAACGTTGATTTTGTGACAAACACTATACATGGCTGAATGATCTTATAATCACGGTTAATTGTGCAATCAAATACAATTTGAACTCCCAAAAAGTAAAATATATGAGAATATCGCATTCACTTCGATTGTAAATCGCGTATGTCTAGTGCCTAATTGAACTTTTTGCGGCGAGCTGTCAAATCAGCACCTTCTCCAGCACCAAATTTTTGGCTTCACTCCAGTTGTTCGATGGATGACAGCCGTTTCAGTCCTGTGGCAAAACTGCGGTTGTTCCTTTCTTCTGGGGTACGCCGCGTGTCTTTTTGAGCAAACACGCTAATAGTAATGCAAAGAGGGCAACGATAAATGCAAATATGCCTAAATGAAACATCATTGTCAATTTTCCCTGTATAAAACGCTTATTCTTGTCTCTCTAAGCACCTTTATTTGTAAATAGGAGCGATAAAAAAAGGCAAACTTTAGTGAGCTTGTCATTTAGTGTGAATGCCGGAGGATAAAGTTGCATCAATCAGGTGGATCTCAGCGGCCCCGTGGAAGACATCCGCCTATGATCATTCTGATATTGACGTGAGCGTACCAGAGCAACCAAATCATTCCAGATTCGACACAAACGGTTGATACTAGCTCTAATCGACTATAAAAGTACATATTCACGTTGCTTATCTTCTAACTATTATTGTGCTACATTTATTTTCGGATCATTTTTTTTTCTCAAAATAATAACATTGTTAATTGTGAATTTATTTGTTTTATCTTTCAACCAGTTAAACATAGAAAACGACAATCAATTAAATTAAAACCAGTAAACTATAAAAAAACATACTTAAGCTACTCCGGTAAGTTAAGCTACTCCGGTAAGTAGTTTTTTCAGTGCTATTGCTAAATTGTAATAAGGATTAGGGAAAATTTACCAGCTATGGCTATAGTGGTTCCCTAATTGGCCACCAAAAACTTTCACATTTTGAAAATTTTTGAATGTTCAACATCAAGATTCATTTGATATCAAAATACTAAAACACACAGAATGATTAAAAATTTGAAAATAACCAAAGTATCACGTACGGCGAAATAGGGAACCATTATGCCCATAACTGGTACACTTACCCTATATTGAAATTTTTAAGTCAAAAACTTCAAATCAAGTTTTCTCGAGATTTCTTCAAGGGATTTTTTTTAAAAATTGGTGCAGAGGTGCAGAATGGCCTCAGAAATCGAGCCCTGAGCTCAGATTTGATGGACATTTTTTTTCATAATAACGGTCTGTCGGGGCACCGTGACTGAATTATGCACATTTAAGGTGAAGATGAATCGAAGCCAAACTTAAAATTTTCAAGAGCACAAATCTGGAGAACCGAACACCCGTTTGAGCTGAAAACTTAATCGATTGGTCACCACCAGGTAGTGACCAATCGATCAAGTTTTCATCTAAAACTGAGGTTTGATTAAGAAGATTGTGGCCAGTCCCAGCCGAACTGATCTTTTAGTTGATTCTTTGTGCATCTTTCCTACTTCGATCAATCACGGAATAGCAACCATTGATATGTGTAGTAAGTCTAAGCTAAGCTAAGCATATTATGGATCACTAGAAGTGCTGATATTGAATGTTTTGAATCAAGAATGAAGAAAAATGTTGTTCAAAGATCAATTTATACTGAATGTAAGCCACTTGCAAACTACCACCTACTTACAAGTCTAATAATCGGAATAGAGCAGCAAAGAGCGAATTGGTTTAGACTACATCTGCCCGTCTTTACCATCTAAACGAATCTGCCTACAGCTCTAACTGTTTCACAGTGATGCATTGAATGATACACCGAAAACGTGAAAATTGAAATGAAGCTTCAACAGCTACCTCCTAGACAGAATTTTGAACCATTTCATCATATTGCCGTACGTACGATTTGCTACCACGACGAGTCTTTCTGCAGCTCTGACTGCAGGGAAGCATTTATAAACTAAGACCCATCGAGAGGTGGCAGGACTCGGAATATTCTTGACATGCTAAATCAAAGATTTGTCTTTCTTTATCAAACATAGTTGTACACTATGGTAGTGTATAGAGGGCATTGATCTCAGAAACAAATTGTGCTCCGATTGGCGTGTAACGCCAATGAGAAGAGAGAATATTTGCAACTGCCAGTCAATTTTTGTTGTGCAGTATTATCATCACGCTCGCTCGCACCGCATCAGCTGCTGGATGCGTGCCAAAATCATACTTTCTGCCGGTGGAAAGTTACTCAGCTGAGTGTCGAATGATGGGGGAAAGTGGGGTAAAGTGTATCGGTATGGTTTTTTTTTTATTTTTTTTTTATCTTTATTAACGAGATTTTTAGCCCTGGGCTAGTTCATCTCGGGACCAACGGCTTTACTTCCCTTCCGAAGGAAGTCGTCACTGAAATTTTTTAGTGACTATCTCGGGGATGGGATTCGATCCCAGGTCCTCGGCGTGAGAGGCGTGTGTTCTAACCACTACACCAGGTCCGTCCCCTATCGGTATGGTTATATGCCTGAAGAATCAATGCCAGCAAACAATCATCAACAGTTTTTTCCCCGGAAAATTTAAAATGAACTAAGGCTGCAATATATAAACTTACAGTATCGGACATATAAAATGCACCAAATCCGTTTTCCCATACAAAATGGTCAACTTCGGAGAGCTATATCTCCGCCGTTTCTCAACCGATTTTTCTCATTTTTTCTGTGACGAACTACAAATTACCTCAATTTTTAATAACTATTGAAAAAGTTGTGTGAAAACTATTGGTTTTAAAGTTACAGATATGACATAAAAAATGCACCAAGACGAAAAGTAATGTATCAGACAAACTATGCGTCGTGTCCTTTCAGTGTCTTGAGCGCATTTGGTCCTTATCACGCAATGAACAAATGCGCTGAAGACACCAAGATGCTACGACGCATAGTTTTTCTGCTACTTCACTTTGTGTCTTGGTGCATTTTTTATGTCAAAATTCAACCTTTAAGTGTCACAGAAAAAATGAAAAGAATCGGTGGAGATATAGCTCTCTAAAGTTGATCATCTTGTATGGGAAAAAGGCTTTGGTGCATTTTATATGTCCGATACTGTAGATCAATGCATTGAAAAAAGAAATACGTAGCTATGAACGTATATTTAGTAAGTTGTGGTCCAACTGGAACACCCAACGTTCCAAAAACTTTGGTGAGAAGAAGTTGATGTTCTGTACTCCTATGAATAATGATAGCAACTCCACCATCTAGGTGATTATTACAAAATTCGAAAAAATTGGATCTCTTTTGAGTTCAGATCTATATTTTAAGTGGGTTTTAGTAATAACTGTAATATGCATGTTAAATTATTCAGTACACACATTGCAAAATGTGCGAACATGTGGCTAGGGTTGGAATGTCAAACATTTATTTATTTTCATCAACCGACGTAGACTAGTACATTTTACATATCCATATTTTCTTAACTTTAATTTTTAATACAAGGATCATGATATTTATAAAAAATATTGAAAAAAAAAGTGTAGTGTAAGTAATGTCAATTTCATTTTGTTTTATTTCATGTGTTGCGATTTCTAATGGATTTGCAGTATGTTTTTAGATTTTGCCGAGACATGGTAAAGTCAATACATTCGCAATGTTGGTTGTAAATGATCATCATTTGATTTAGAGGCCCGTTTTTGGCAATATTTTTTGGTCGATGATGATTTGTCAAGAATATGCTACAAAAGAATATAGAAATTTAATTTTGATAAGATTTCTGTGAAATCAATACGTTGCGAAACGATATCATTTACAAATGAAACCCTTGCGATTGACAGCCAAATGAAACCCTTGCGATCAAGCCATGGAATGACAGCCTTCCTGGCTCGATTCCCATTTTTTTGTAGCATTGGTATGTCCAAGCAATCAAATGTTTTGCTAAAGTCCGTATAAAGAACATCTACGTGATTTGCATTGTCCATCGCATTCAATGAATAGTCAGCAAATTGAAGTAAATTTGTTGAGGTCGAGCGACCTTTGAAGAAAACGTGTTTTGTGTCAGTAATTCTATTTTTGATTTGAAGGATAGATCGTAGTGTGCTGTGCTCAACAAAGGACATGAAAAAATTTCCGTCCGTCAAATTCAAGATTTTTTTATGTTTTTCTAATGTTTTATATTTGATTATTTGCTACATTTATTGCTTATTTACGTTGTCAAGTCCAATTTTGAAGTGTGTGCATCAAGCAGATTTATCAAGCGCTGCAGGTTTTCCTGCTGCCGAACTTCCATCAAAGTGCGAGCCGATTCAGTTGGAGGAAGTTGCGTTGGCTTTGTGGATCAACAAGAAGCAAAATTTAGTGTTAATCTTAGCGTCCGAGTACATACGTAGCAGACGGAAAAATTCATCAATAGACCAATGCTCCTAGAAGTGAAAATGCTGTCTTCGCTGACCACTACAAAGCTACTGTTGAGTGCCGCAATGCAGAGTCATTGGTGGTAACAGCGGGATCCACAATCCAGGAGTACAAACACACCAGACCACTGAAATTTGGTGTGATTGTTTTTAATACTCAGTGTTACAATTTATGATCAAATTGCACACATATTTGGTAAAATGAATCAAGTATTCATATCCTTATCTATTTTTGTATCTACATTTTGAACATTAGTTAGTTAATACTCTTGGAATCATGTTAATTATTTTGCACAAATGTTTTTATGATTTATGGGAAACAGTTTTCCTTCCTTTATTGCGGGAAAGGGTCAATAAGTTTCCATCTCGTTTCAGAGAGCGAGCAAAGGCGTTTAAACCAAGGCTCTTGAGCCAGGACATGAGGAAGAAATACCTATGTCCCAACCCAGGAGAACAACAATGGAGTGTGCATTAACTTTCTTAGCAACGCCACTCCCAACGATATTACCTATAACCCTGAATCGAAACGGTTGGTACGGTTGTCCCCGTTTCTTGTTTCCTTGAATTGAAATTTTTTGTCTATTAGTTTATTCATGCGTGAATAACCTAATCGTCATGATTTTTTCAATTTTCTTGAACCCCAAAGTCTGCACAGTGGGCCTGGCCATTTTAATATTTGTATCGTATTGCTGATATTCTGCAAATATTAATACTGACAAGAAAATATCTGAAAAAAATAGGTATTTCCAGGATGCTTTTCAATATTGGCTGTGCAAGCGCTTAGAATAGAATAGAATAGTAATTCTATTTTTGATTTGAAAAAATACCTTTCGTTGACAATTGTCTCGAAAAATTTTGGAATATAAGAGATAATGGCAATACCGCGATGATTACGTATGTCAGATTTTCGGCCTGATTTAAAGATAGGCACTAAAAGGAGCTTTTCCATATTTTTGGGAAGATTCCGGATTCAAGGGATTTATTAAAAAGCCAAAACAATGGCGCTATTAGTTCTTTTGCTAAATTTTTCATAAATATTGGTGGAATCGTGTCCGGGCCGGGATCTTTTGAAGCGTTCAAATTCATTAGAGCGTCTGAAATTTCTCGCACATGGACCAATATCTCTAGAAAATTCCTGATAAAACGCAAAATAATTGCGATCGCGGTTTTCTTCCGAAAATGTAGTATAGATTTTTTGTAAAAATGGCATATAGATTGCAATTTTTTTCTGAGTTTTCACCCACATTTTTATCAAGGTGCATAACGGATGAAAAATTGTCAGATTTCAGTTGGCAAGAATCTCGAGGGTTTGAGGATGGCCAGGACATAGGAATTGGATTCAAATGGATTGGACATGGAAAAAGGAAATACGTTCTGGTGAAGGTTGAGTGGAGGTCATAATCAATTTAGGTAGGATTGATCCTCGACATATGCTGGTCCTTGGAACCGGATTTCCTCTCCCGTCAGACCATAGATCGGTCGAATCTCGACGCTTCGACTACCATGGTGAATCAAAATCCGGACTGTACCCAATATCCGGACACTTTCATATTATTCATTACTTAAAGGTTTAGTTATGAAATAAAACGTTAAAATTTTATGATAACTCTAACTTTCAACATTGGTGATCATTTCACAATCATACGTAATCTAGATACCATTGCCTGATAATTAATAAAAATAAAAATAAAAAAGTTTCTCCTGACAGACGTGGTATATTTGAAGTGTGAGTCATTTTAGAACGAGAGGCTACGAACGCGCCAAAAAGTTTAGTTGCTAATAATTTGCTTAAATTGCAATATCTAGAAAGTGTTTTGAAACGAGTAGTGAAACTAATATAAGTTCAATTGTTCTGAAGCACTATCGTCGTAAAGAAATCACCTTAATATGTGTTGAACGGATTAAAAAAGGCTGTCCGGGATTACGAGAAAGTGGCTTCAAATCCGGACATAATTTTCAGGCACTATGTTTTACGTTTGTTCAATAATATTTGTCAAGAAAATCTAAATAAAACCTGAAAAACACTATAGGTAAAGCATTGTGATTGGTTAGAAGGTAGTTTTACGCTGAGAATGACTGTGTGAGTGAATTATTGTTGAAGTTCAAAAAACAAGTGCCAAAACGCATATGTTTGGATTCAGTTGCGGAAATTGAACCACCAATTTGCAAATGTTTTATCCTCTTAAGTATCATAAAGCAAATGCCTGCATCAACGGTTCATAAATGTAACAAACGATTCAATTTGAACATTTTTTTATATATTGTATTTTATTTCGTGTGCGTCGTGGCCGTGCGGTTAAAAGCCATCAGGCAGTTAGGCGTATCGTGTCATGAGGTGTGGGTTCGATTCCCGCTTCAGCCGTTGGAACTTTTCGTCAGGAATGTTTCTCGGTCGTGCCACTGGAGCATGCTTGTCCGTTGTCTTGTGTTACGTTATAGTCCGTCCAGCTAGATGGCTGAAGGTCCGTTTCTTTTAATATTTCGTTTTATATCACGGATGTCCGGATTTCGATTCAATAGTGTCCGGGAATATAGACAAGAAATGCTTCAAGTGTCCGGATTTAAAGACAATACAAGCTTGATTGTTTCGACGTTTTTCATAATTTTATCATAAAATCTTAGTTCAAATTTGTTATTCTCCTCTAATTTAAATATAAATATCTGTGTTGCCTAATTGAATTTCGTTCTAATTTGAAAACAACTTGTTTAAAAGCGAGACTGAACATTTGCCTCTTCTTAAGCGTCCGGGTATTGATGCATCACGGTACAAGAACATCCAGCAAAAAGCCATTCTCGGACAAAGGACTTCCGCCATACTGCAGTGTTTTGAATAAATCCATCGCTATCTCAACAATCTTCAAAAGGAGTTGTCACCATCTCAAGCCGTCGTCAGAGAATCCTTCGGCCATTCGAAATCGTGTGAAAGAATCTAACCGCCTACCTAGTCAATAGGATTGATTGATTGGACAATCCTTATGGAAACCTTGGCCGTTATGGTCGTTCTCGATAGTGACGAAGTAACACGACATGCACTATACCAAAGGACACGGGATATACTACAATAAATCAAATATTTGTTGCAGTGGTTTATGTTCTGAACAGAAAAAATGGCCGTAATTAATTAAGATAGTTATGATTGGGAATTCGGACTTGGCCTGCATCCTTAAAGCGTCGTTGTTCTACTACCGGTCTGGTATGTAAGAACAAAAATAGTAAATGTCTTGCCGAAGCATGTACAATATTCCCCACTAACGCTTACCGTTCGATCTTTTGTGGCTGTGTTTCATCGAGCACCAAACGGACGCCGAACAATTCGCTAAAGATCATCAGGGACAGTTATCAAGTTACTTGGGAGACGTTGCTAAAACGCTACAACAACCACAAGCTCCTTAAGAAGAGGCAAGCGCAAGCAATTATCAAATTGCCTTCGTTTAGCAAATGGCGATCACGGAACTGCACAATTTGGTCGATGGATTCGCCCGTGTGGTTCAGACACTAGAGCAGATTATCCAGCCAACCGAATACAAGGATGTGTTGCTGGTGGAACTCTTTAGTTTTCATCTCGATCCCACTACACGAGGAGGGTGGAAAGAACATTCGTCTACGAAACATCAGGACACTTTCAAGGATTTGCTAGAATTTCTACCATTAGCCATTTTCAGCGAAGGTCAGCAATAACGGTTGTGCTACTTTCCCCTGAATGTTGGTTCCCAGAATATCCCGTTTACCCGAATAACCCACTTCCCCGAAAAGTTTTTGGGACTCATAATTGTCATATCTTTATACATTTCAGGGTGGTGAACGTAGTGGTCTCCTGATATGCACCCTTCTTTATTTGACTGGCGGTTCTTACGAGTTTTGCCGTCCTCAACATTTTTGGTAACATGTACATAGCCGAGAATGACTAGATGACTAGCCAAGTGGTCAGAGTCCGCGGCTACAAAGCAAAGCCATGCTGAAGGTGTCTGGGTTCGTTTCCCGGTCGGTCCAGGATCTTTTCGTAATGGAAATTTCCTTGACTTCCCTGGGCATCATTGTACCAGCCAAATGCTTATAAGAACTCTAAGCTGAGAAGCAGGCTCTGTCCCAGTCCCAGTCGCCTATTTAAACTGCTCCACTTTTCGGGGAAACGGGACATTCTGAGAAATAGCATTCTGGAAACGGGTTATTCAGGGACCGTACAGCCGAACAACGCTTAGTGTCCCTCGTGTACGGAGATTCATGGACTTCACACTTGTCCAGATTTTCTGAAGATGTCGATTCGAAGCCGATAGTCATTTTTGCGAGCTCAATCATCCTGCCGTAATTGCTCCAAGCGTGATCATTTTGCCCAAGAATGTTCATTGAAGTTTTCGTGTCAGTATTGTACCGTGGTGAATCAAAATCCGGACGGTACCAATATTCGGACACTCTGATTATACTCACCATATAAAGCTTAATTGTAATATTATTTTAACAGGTTTTCAGTCGTACTCTTTACTTTTACCATTGTTGATCATTTTACTGTAAGTTTGAATCTAGTTACCACTGCAAAAATTGATAAAATTAAAAATAAACAAGTTGTTCCTGTTGGACATCATTTCATATCGCAGTTCGTTGGAACTCAAGTTAACGATCGATAAACGCACAAACAAGGCATTAAAAGGTTTGGTTGAGGAAAAAGTGTGTGAAGCTAATTTTTAAGATGCGGTGGTGGAGTCAAATGTGGAATCAATTTGTTGGAGATTATACCTAAGCAATTCCGGCAAGAAAAACGTTGCCATTCATCTGCAAGGAACGAGCCTCAACGATTCGATTGCGCGAGGGGCAGTCCCAAAAGTTAGACTTATGGTTACCCCCGCAATTTTGTTTCTTCACTTGAATCAAACAGTCTGGGGTAGAGGCTGCTTCGATTTGACGTTCGGAAAATTTGTCTAAAGCATCTAACTGATTGATCATTTCGATAAAATTATCAACATTAACCATTTCAACCTTGGAAGAAAGCGCGTATTCCGAAGAAACATTCTTTCTTACATTTTTGCCATGTTTAGTGACAGACTTTGGAAGGAAGTTGTAAATTCAGAGATTCACCGTTCCATTTGTTTGTGATTGCAATCACGTTTAGTGAATAAACGAAAGAAAAAGTGACCTTTAAAGAGTTTTTTTTTCCAATACGGTGTCGAAGATGGATTAACACCGCTAACTTTCGCTAACGGGTCCAACTAAAAAACGAAGGCACGGGTTCGAACAAGGTACCAATAGTAGAAAAAATAGTACCGAAAAGTACTGTTTTTGTAGCACTGGAATGTAGTAGTCTATTGCTTTAGGTAGTTTTGAAAACTTCCGAGAGCTGAAAGAATTTGAGTACGCACAGCACGATGATATGATGCGCGCTTTCTGAGAAGTAGGTTAGTAACACAATGTGGTCGTGCATTCAGCTATCACTAGCACCACCTCGCTCGAGCTGTGTATGAAAAGCGAGTCTCTTTTATGCGATTTAAAAAAAACTTGATTCCCCTAATGGGGTTTAAGATCTACCGCCTGGATGTACCATATTAAGAGATTCTGACCACGAGTGGTCTTTTGAACCAAAGTGCCTGGGTTAGAGGCAGCTTCGTTTTGCTGCTCTGAAAAAATGTCAAAAGCATCGAAATGATTACTAATTTTGATGCGATTTTAAGATTGGAAGAAAGTGCTAATTCTGGAGAAACGCCCTTTTTCATTAGTCTAGACAGTTTTAAACTCCACTTTTTGGAATGAAGTTGTGAAATCGATGATTCACTCTCCTTTTGAAAGCACGTCTTAGGTCGAAAAAGGATCAGAAAAGTAGAACTGGAAAGTACTGTTTGTGTTACACTGAGAATTGTTTTTTATTGTTTTAGGAAGTCTCAGAACATCAATCAGCTGAAAGAACTTTATTTTGTTTAGAACATTTATTGTTTTCTTTAATAATACATATCCCTAAACGTAGCATACTTCGCATCCTTTTCCCTTCGCGTTTTGTCCTAGTGCAGCCACTTGAATTATGGAAATAACGCGCTGCATTTCTCGCGTAACTTTTCAAAACGGCCTATCTAACAATTCACACATTTCGAGTAAATCGAGCTTGAAGGTTGTGAAAATATATTTTGAAACTGTATCAAAATGAAACAATTTTTCCACACTGTGTTGCTTGTAGAGGGAAGCAGTGTAATAGAGTTCAACGTATGAAATGAAATTTTGTCAATTTATTTGGAAATTACACTGAAATCTATAAAAACATCAGATAGGACGTTTTGACCAAAAATATGTACATAGGATAAATCACATAGGTCGTTCTGTTTCAACAATTGTTACATTGGACATTCATTTCTGTCATTTTGTTTCAGTTATAGTAACATCGGATATTTTGATTTGAGCACACAACAATCATGTTTTATTTCATTTTGTATCCACGTGCGTTGAACTGCTTCAACATTCAAGTTGAACTGCTCATTTTGTTGCGGTGTGATAATCGCAGGCACCAGCTGTGCTTTGTTTTTATTCATTTGAAGAAGAGACGAATGACCTTCGGGTTAAAGTCTCTCACGAACAACAACAATTTGATTCATTCAATGCCACGCCGTCACTTTTTCCCCCCCGTCTATGTGTCCTATGTAACAACAGAAGGAGGGGAAACGTTGAGCTGTATTTGGGACTTTTTGCTTTCTCACTGTTTCTCTCTCAATATTCCCCCCATTTCAATGCTGGTTTCGCCCACACTTGTTCGTGTGTGAGTTACCCACTGCACGACAGGTGGTGACGACTGTGTTGCATTCGGCACCAGCCGTCGGCGCAAACAAGAAATAGCGGTGGGAAATGATGACGATGACGGCGCCGTCGATTGTGTTGTAGGAAACCAATGCCAAACAAATACATACAGCTTCTCCGCTCTTCGGTGAATGATTGATCTGCAAATATATGTGCGCAAGTCGCGCATGCACGTTGCTCGTGTTGCTGCCGTGAAGCATATGTATATGCTTCATCGACCATGGATCTGAATCGGATTGATACAATTGGTGATCTAACGCAAAGCTAAAATGCGTAGATGGCGCTCTTCTAGAATAGAGATTAGTGCATCTTATTAAAAATTTCTAGTGAAAACTTTGGAAGAAAAATCACCACAATCATTTAACTGACAAGATTTTTGCAATTTAAGGCACAGGAAACCGCAAATATTGATTTTAATTTGAAAAACTTTCGCAACTTAACCTCACTTTTGATCGTCAATAAGATCATGATGCTGAATATCATTTCCCTACATGCACTCAATACGCTGATAATCGACATTTTGTTGCGGTGTGCTAATCGGAGACACCAGCTGTGCTTTGTTTTGATGTAACAACAGAAGGAGGGGAAACGTTGAGCTGTATGTAGGACATTTTGCTCTCTCACTGATTCTCCCTCAATTTTCCCCCCGTTTTTATGACGGTTTCGCCCACATGATCATGTGAGAGTTTCCCACTGCATGATGTGGTGGTGGTGACGGTTGTGTTGCAATCAGCACCAGCCGTCGGTTGAAACAAGAAATTGCGGTGGGGAATGATGACGATGACGACGCCGTCCATCTTGTTGTAGGAACTCGAGAAAGGAGCCCACGTCTAACAAATACATACAGCTTCTCCTCTCTTCGGTGATTGATCGCTCTGCAAATATGTGTGAGCAAGTCGCGCATGTACGTTGCTCGTGTTGCTGCCGGGAAGCATATTTATATGCTTGATCGACCATGCATCTGAATCAGATTAATACAATGACATCATGATGCTCAATCTTGTGCTCAATATCATTCCCCTATATGCACGCAATGCGCTAATAATATGAAAAGAGATGTTGCAGCTGATCCAATCCGGCGAAACGGTAAAACATGGTTTGGCAAAAAGACCAAAATACAGTTTTGTGTAACTCATTCTCTTTTTGTCACTTGAGCGTTTTCAATTTTGCGAGGCAGTGCGACTCTGAAAATATCGACTGAAATGATTGAGAAGCAGTTATTATGGCATTCTATACATCTAAGTAGTGTCTCAGACACGCTTCTACAAATCATTCTACCTTTTAAACTCCATTCCAAAGCTTTATTCAGGAAAGTCCAATGTAACATTAGAATCGTGTTTATTCATAAATGTTACATAGGACATGTGGTTGGTTCTCTGATCAAAGGTCCAATGTAACAATTGATTAAAAGCGATGCAGTTTTGAACATTGGTCATTTTGTTAAGCTTTTAATAGATTAATTTGTTGTTAATATATCAGAACGAGTGTTCTAGTGTGCTGCTAAGTGGTGCAACGCAAATGATTTGCAATGATAATCTCGATTTGTTTACATTTGTTACTTAGGACGTTTTGAAAAGTTACGCGAGATTTCTTCACTACTGGCCGCTACGCACACCTAAATTTGTCACCGACATCAACAGGCTGCTGAGTTCGTAGGTTTGCTCTTCTCTCTGCTTCGCTCTCTCACTTCGGCTGGACCAAACAGCATTTAGCCGCTGATAACAAAACTCTGATCTCACCAGCCTCATCCAAGAACTGTAGATACTCTCAATGGGATGCGAGGAAAACTGTTTTTCGTTGCGAGAGGTCTTTTCCACGGGAGAGTGAGTGCATCGGAAAAGTAACGTTCCTTGTTTTTCACAATCTTCGCGCACGCCTCATATCGAAAATTTTTCTCGACCGTCGTGCAAGTAAATCAATTTTCGTTCCGTTCGCTGCCGTTTGTATCTATAGGTGTGATTTTTCACTTGAATTTTATTGTTCCGTATCTTGGTATGAATCATGATGGATAGAGTGAAAACGTTTGGAAAATTATTATTACCAGGGTAAGGCGAGAGGCGTTGTTCGACTTTGATACAACTGTTTTATGGAATAGAAGCGAAAAAAGCGTATTTGAGTGAACTCGTACAAGTGCTCTCGTGCCCGGGGCAAAGTGTGAATAGTGTCCAGGTCAGTGTTATAAAGTGCTATCTATTCAAGTGCCAATTGATGTGAAAGCAAAGTGCTGTGGGAAAATCGCGGTTGTCTCAAAAGAGCAAGGGAAAACTAGCAATCGAATGGGGCTAGCGTCGAAGGATGATAAAGACGGAATGCGGTGAAATAGTGATGAAAGCTTTTGGTATCGTTTTCTAAGTGAATTTCCCAGCTCGTGCTCACCATATGATGTTGAAAAGATAAGGGTCATGGAAA
This sequence comes from Aedes aegypti, assembly GCF_002204515.2. NCBI lineage: Eukaryota > Metazoa > Arthropoda > Insecta > Diptera > Culicidae > Aedes > Aedes aegypti. The sequence goes on along the minus strand of NC_035109.1, from coordinate 256,382,520 downwards.
ATGCTAAAACTTAATAGTGAAATAAACGTAGTATATTGGATGGTGCTAGAGAGTTTTGCCAAAGTGATAGCAAGAAATAATCATTGCAAATAAAATTGGGGCGGAAAGCATTTCGGCACGATCTGGTGAAATTGCTTTTTGTACCACGGTATGCGTGTCTGTAGTGGGATGTTGTGTGAATGGCGGTGAAATACCGCATACATCATTAGTGGATAATTAATCGTTCGGCAGGAATTTTCTTCGGCATCACTCGCTAGTTTTCATCGTGGACGTGGGCTTAGGACTATGAGTGACTGGCTTTGTTTGTACGTCAGTGTAATGGAGAGAAGAGCAAAGGTACAGATGGTGGTATGCAGCATCTCATGCTAGAATTGGATTATTTCCAAGTCACAATGAGCTTGAATGATACCCGACAGCGTACACTTATTAAAGCTTTAAGGTAAGCTGATATGAAAACGACATGGTATTGACATTTATTTGAAAAAATGTTTCTGATTTTTTTTGGAATTAGTTTACATGATAAGAAGCATTTAAGATCTAACATAGTCTGTCAGCATGTGCGTGATAAATTAAGTTACCAACTTTTACATATTTTTCTTTCTATTTTTGAGGCACTTATTTTTTAATATACACTATAACTAATCAAACCGCAGAAATGAATTACGTTTATATATATAGTAATACAGCCATTCCATGAAAAACCGATCTAGTGGGTCGCCGAATTCCGTGAAAATTTGCTATTTTGTTCCTTATCCGAAATAAGGATACATGTATTTTTGGATTTTTAGATTAGGGTGACCATTTGCTGTTCTCAGTTTTTCTTGAAAGTTCAGAAAATTTTACGTCTACTGTCAAATTTTCAGCGATGTATGTTTTTTAGTTTTTGAGATATAATATTTTGAAAATAAAAAATCAGTCATTTTTCATCGGCACACACTGTAGGTCTCAGCGCATTAGATTTTTTATTTTAAAAAAATCATAACTTTTGAACAGCTCAACAGATTTCCAATCTTTTTTTTTTATGGAATGAAAGCTTAAGATTTCAACTTTTCAGAAAAAATAGAATAAAATAGAAAACTTTGAAAAGTTTTTTTTCATTAAAATATATGAAATTTTCTGAAAAAAAAAACTAGAAATTTTTATATTTTAAACATATTTTTATCAGATTTTTCAATTTTGTCTGTATAGTTGAAATTTTAAGCTTTCATTCCATAATAAAAGATTGGAAATCGGTTAAGCTATTCAAAAGTTATGATTTTTTTTAAATAAAAAATCTAATGCGCTGAGACCTACAGTGTGTGCCGATGAAAAATGACTGATTTTTTATTTTCAAAAAATTATATCTCAAAAACTAAAAAACATACATCGCTGAAAATTTTACAGTTGTTCCCGATCGTCAGAATAAACACCGTCTTTTAGTTGCAGACTTAGCAGCTACAAAGCTGTAATTTATTGAAGATCAGTTAGTTGTAAAAGTGATTAATTCAGTCATCTTACATTTCAGTATTTCTCTCGGTCTGTCCTGTCTGCTCGGTTTATAAACGGGAAGAACTGTCCTCAGCTAATCTACATATAATTCAGACTGTTTACATTTCTAATTTCAGGTTATAAATTCACTAGAACATTCTTTGAATCGGACAAACCTTCAGTGCGAAACTTCCTAACTTTATCGCGGTTCAACTGTCTCTACTGTATTTGGAACTGCTACTGAAACTCTACAATATAAATGCATAGAAATAAAGGAATTCAACTAATTTCACTCTCTTTCAACTTACTAAATAATGATTGACAAATGTGCACTTCACTCTTTGATTCACTGTACAAACTGCTGACTAACTGTATATAGAATATTCTGTTGTATTATTTGCTCTGTGTCTGACGTACGCCGTGATCTGTCATTCCACTTGGCGGAATCCGCTCAGTCGCGAGGGAAAGGACAGTGGATTCACCTTCGTTTCGCGGTCAACAGTGTTGCCGGTAACATCCCCCGCCCCGTGAACCATTTCCGGTTCTGAAGCGACATCATCGGACTTCCTACCGTCACCGACAACGTCCAAAACTGCCAGTATAACTGCTGGCCTAGCGAAGATTCCTCGAGCTGTCTGCACTATCGCACGTCGTACCTGACCTGATTTGTCGGGAAAAACTTCCAAGATTCGTCCTCTTTCCCAACTGTTCCGAACCTTCTCGTCGATGATCACGACCAGATCGCCCGGCTTCAATGGCTTCACGTTCTCGAACCACTTCGTTCTTCTTGTTAGCATCGGTAAATTCTCCAACACCCATCGGCGCCAAAACTCGTCCACCAGATTGTTACCGATTACCCAACTGTCTCGAAGAGTGACTGTCTGATCGACTGTGACTGTTGGCTGTTTGACTCCATTCGAACCGTACAACAAAAAGTGGTTTGGAGTTAGCGCTTCTTGGTCGGCTGCATCCAAAGGAACGTAGGTGAGTGGACGACAGTTAACAATTCCTTCAGCTTCCAGCATTATTGTTTCGAACACCTCGTCACTAGGATGGTGCGGACTTTCAGAAATGGCTGCCATCGCCACTTTCACTGACTTCACCATCCGCTCCCATGGTCCTCCCATGTGCGGAGCAGCCGGAACGTTGAAGTGCCACTGCGTGCGAGCGTTGGTAAAGGTGGATGCGCAGTCTTCGTTGATAACTTTCATCCTCTGCATCTCTTCGGACAACTGACGTTTGGCACCCACAAAGTTGGTACCGTTGTCTGAGAAGACTTCAAGTGGTGCGCCTCGTCGGTTGACGAATCGTCTGAATGCCATTACGCAGGACTTCGTAGATAAACTGTGTGCCAGCTCTAAATGAACTGCTCGTATTGTAAGGCAAGTGAACAGACATATCCATCGCTTGACAATGCTTCGACCGACTTTCACTTCAAAGTGACCCATATAATCCACGCCAACGTACGTAAACGGACGAATGAAAGGAGTCAGACGAACCTTTGGAAGCGGACCCATCAACGGTGGAGCTGGAGAAGCTTTCTTAATTTTACAATACTGGCAACTGCGACAAATACTCCGTACTACTGTTCGCATCCTTGGAATGTAGAACTGCTGCCTCAGCTCGTTGCAAACTGTTTCACTGTTAGCGTGCAGGAACCGTTGGTGAAAACTGAGTACGATGAGATACGTGATTCTGTGGCTTCTAGGCAGGATTACTGGGTGCTTCGCCTCTTAGGATATGTTAGGAGCTTTCTCGATTCTGCCCCCGACCCGTAAAACTCCTAAATCGTCCAAATATGGAGACAGCGCACGAATCGAACTTGCTTTTGCTACATTTTGTCCGTCACCTAACAGATAAATTTCTTCAGCATATGCCTGTGCTTGTGCTTGCCGCCAAAGTGATTGCTCTGCCTTCATAAACTCGCTTTGACTCAGTATTCTGATCGGTTTTCTCTCGCTTGATGGATTTTTCCACACTGCTACAGCTCGGTGCACGTATGCTATAGCACGTAGTAGTCTGTTCCAGTTAGAGAAGCGTTGTACATCTACCACTTGCTCAACTGTGCGGTGAACTGAAACGAACTGTATTTCTTCGCATGCAGCGTCTGTTTCCACTGTAACTTCTGGTCGCTCCGATGGCCACTGGCTCTCCGGATCTTGCAGAAATGCTGGGCCTTGATACCAACGACAGTTTGGATCAAATGATGGACCTGCGCTCCATTTTGTGGCATCGTCCGCTACATTTTCTCTAGAATTTCCATTCATTCACACTGGTGAGCGACAGAATTTCTCCGACGCGAAAAGAGACGAATTGGTGATAACGACGACTGTCAGAACGTAGCCAGGTAAGAACTGTAGCTGAATCTGTCCATAGATATCGGGTTTGGATATTGACTGTGAGCGCTGAGCAGATATTCTGTAGCAGGCGTGAACCCATCATGGCTGCTTGCAGTTCCAAGCGTGGAATGGAGAGCGCACGGAGTGGAGATACTTTTGTTTTTGCAGCTACTAATGAACACTGACTCTCTCCATCAACTGTCACTCTCAAATAAGCCACACACGCACATGCTGACACACTTGCGTCCGTAAAGACATGGATCTGGATATCGTTAACTTGTTGCGGGTGAAATTTACTGAAGAAACAACGTGGAACGCTTACTTCGTCGATCTTACGGTACTGCTCGATCCACCTCATCCATAGGTCGTGTAGCTGTGCTGCGATAGGTTCGTCCCAGTTCGTGCCTGTGCGCCAAATCTCCTGCATCAAGATTTTTCCCTGTACAACAAAGTGTGCAACGAATCCTAATGGATCGTACAGCTTCATAACAATACGCAGCACCTGACGCTTCGTTGGAATCACCGACTCGTGTCCTAGAACTTCCTCAACTCCGTGCTGGCTGAATGTGAAGATGTCTTCTGAAGGAACCCATATTACGCCGAGTACACGCTCGTACGCTCCGTCTTTGTCCACAGGCAAGGGCTTACTGATCGCTGAACTCGATTCTCCTAGACGCTCCAGTACTTCTTTCTCATTGGAGAGAATTTTCCCTAATTCAAACCCAGCTGCTGAGTGTATCTCTTGAACTTGCTTCACGAGCTCCACTGCCTCTTCTACTGAGTCGACACTGTCGAGAAAGTCATCGACGTAGTGGTTCTTGGTTACCGCTTCCACTGCTCTAGGGTACTGTTCACTGTAGTCGGACGCATTCCAATTCTTCACGAACTGCGCTGTACACGGAGAGCTTGTAGAACCGAACATTGCAACGTTAATCACGTATACTTGCACATCTTTTTCGGGACTGTTTCTCCAAAGAAAACATTGCGACCATTTGTCTTCGTCTCGGATGAGAATCCGCAGGAACATTTCCCGAATATCGGAGCACACAGCAATTTTACCCTGTCTGAAACGCAACAGAACCTCCATTAGAGACACTAGAAGGTCCGGACCCTTAAGGAGCATGTCGTTGAAGCAGACTCCACCGACTTTCGCAGCCGCATCCCAAACCATACGGATTTTGTTTGGCTTCTTGGGATTTATCACTACTCCTAGCGGCAAATACCAGACACGGTGAGGATTCAGACTGGCGACCTCTTCGGTTGATGCTTTGGTGATGTACTTCTTCTGCTCATAACTGTCGATCTGTTCGTTAACTCGTCTACGAAGCTCTGAGTCCCTGGATAAACGCTTCTCTAGTCCCCGAAGTCGGCTCATCGCCATCTGGTAGCTCTCCGGAAAGTGGATGCTCTCCTTGCGCCACAACAAACCAGTCTCGACTCTAGATCCTCGGCGCACTGTAGTCGCTTCCAAAATACGACGAGCTCGTTGATCTTGTTCAGACTCAACGGGCTTTACCACAACGGCTTCCTCGACGGCGAAAAACTTCTTCATCGAATCGTACAGGTCACTGTTGTTCATTTCTTGTTCAAGGTGGAGATTCAGCTGTTCTACAGTTCCTTCGTTCCCAGAATTTCTTCCGTAGACACACCAGCCGAGGCGAGTTTTCGCTGCAACTGGATCATTCTTCCCTCCTTCGCGAACCTTCAGACTTGTAAGCAAATGTACATGTTCAATCCCGATGATAATACCAGGTTTGGCATTGGTATAACTGCAGACTGGCAGACCCCGTAGGTGTGGGTAGTCCTTCGACAGCTCACTGTAGTTCAAACATTGACTAGGCAGTCCTAACTCACGCACCGTCCGTACGTTGCTTATCTGAAACGATTCCCGCTTGCCAGTTCCGGAAATCTCTACGCCGACCCGCTTGGAGCCTTTTTCATGTCGGCCGATCTTGCCCGTCCATCCTAACCAAAGATTATCCGGCTCGCCTTCGATCCCTAAATGAACTGCAATCGTCTCTTCCAATAATGTCGACGACGATCCATCATCCAGGAAAGCGTATGTTTTCACCTGTTTTCCGTTTCCAGAGAGTGTTACTGGCAGATAACGGAAGAGGGAAAACGACTTCGTGTGGTGGTAGTTGTGGTGTACAGCTTCGGTCGGCTTCGTTGTTTCAATCAGATCACTTCGGCTGGGCTGACCACTGTGCAGAAGCTTGTGATGCCGAATACGACAGCCATCTACCCCACACTCCTTCTTTGAGTGGCATGGCCACTTTCGATGAGGAACTAGACACAACCGACACAGATTTTTCTGGCGCATTGCCTTCCATCTCGCTCCGATGTCTAATGATTTGAAGCTGGAACAGTTCACAATTTGATGGTTTTCATTTCCACAATACGAGCAGGCTTTTGCGTTCGTCCTTTCAGCTGCCGACTCCTTCTCTTGATTCGATGCACCCGATGCTTCATTGGCGTGAGTGAACAGCTTCTCTCTCTGCTTCGGTTTGTCCGATCTGAATTGTTTGTGATGATTCTGAACAGAGTCAACATCGATAGTCAGATCTGACGCCACATTCACAAGACCTGCCATAAAACTGTTGAATGTGGCCAAGTTGACGATCGCAAATCCTTGCTTGAAAGTACCCCACTGCATCTTCAGTGAAGTGGGTAGTTTATCGACCAATTCTTGAAGTAGCATTGGATTCGACAGGTGGGCCTGTTGATCTGCCAAGACAATGTGATCCACCAAATTCTGTATCGCCAAACCGTAAATGACGATTGTGTTCAGATTATCCGACTTAGGTGGTGGCACGCTTCGCACCTTCTTTAGGAGAGAACTGATTAGTATCTCCGGTCTTCCATAAAGCTTGTGCAGCGTCTCCATTACATATGGTACAGAAGCTGGTAGTAGTAGACGGCTTCTAACTGCTTCTAATGCGGATCCTCCCAAGCTACGTTGCAATCTCGCCAAATTTTCTGCATCGGTGTACCCACAGACCTCCGTTGTATTCTTGAAAGAACTGAAGAAAATGGGCCACTCTTGGGGATCGCCATTAAACTTTGGAAGCTCGCGCGGCATTACTTGTCGGGCAGCTAGTTGAGCACTCGATGGACCTACTGAAGGACTAATTCGCATTCCACTAAAACCAGGTTCTAGTGATCCAACTGCAGCAAATGGTGGTTGAATCATACTTGTTACTACCGGGTTAGTCACTGGTCTATTTCCATAGCCAACTGTTGTATCGAGCGGAATACCTTGAGGTGCAGCACAAGACTGACTGCTTAGCAATGGATTTGCTTGGACAGGTCCTTCAGATACAACTGCATTTGTTGACGCAAGATGTCCCATTGGCGCGGCCGTGTAGTACGAGTGACTTCCGTAAACTGTAGGCATCAGACCACTCAAACCAATATGCGACGTCATGATAGGAGCTGCAGAAACTACTGTACCCAACGCCGATGTAGCCGTGGGTAAAGCTCCCGAAACCGAGTTGGAGCTCCGGATTCCAAGAACGGGCATCCCCGAAAGTGCTGCATTCGAAACTATAGTTGTTGGTTGCAGTGGCACTAATGATTCAAATTGCCCCGCTACCGTTGCTGAAAAAGCTGGCACTGTGGACACTCCTCCTCTTTGACTGGACAGCAGTTGTTCAAAAGATTTCGCCAACGTCGGGACGTTTCCCATAATCTCCGATGTAGGAGGCCGCAAAAGATTCACCTTTGAATGGGTTGAAACCTGCGACGAACTATTTTGCAACGAAACAGCTGGTAATTGCATTCCGCTAATTACCCCGGACGGTTGAATAGTTTCACTTACAGTGTGAACCGGCAAGGTAGCCCCCTGCTCCGACGATGATGGCTTCGACTGTCCAGCTTCGCCTTCCGCAGCTACCTTCAACCATTTCTCCAACTGGTCACGTTTACTTTTCACGCTAACTCCGGTCCGTTTACTGTTTACGCTTACTCTGCTCCGTCTACTGGAAGAATCCTTTTCATCAGCTAACTGCATTAACAGGTTATACCGCTGCTTCAAATATTCCTGCTCTTCGTCCAGTTGTTTCAACTTGGCTGCCTCTTCCATCTGTAGCCGTTGTAGTCTGGCCTCTTCCTCCCTCTTCTTCATCTGCAGCTCTTCTTCCGCACGCAGCTTGCTCAGCTTCCGTTGCTCCTCTAGATGCTGCAGACTAAGATGCAACCGTTGAGACGCACGACTGCTGCTTTTACTCACAGAGGATTCGTTAAACGACACTCCCGACTTTGACTTATCGTCGGCACCGTCCCAATCAGTGAGACAATCACTGCACTTCCAGCTTTTTTCCGCGATAGACTCGTTGACACCCGCGCACCGAAAATGCTCCCACGTTTCGCAAACATCACAACAGACCCAATTATCATCGCCCTCTATTTTATTGCACTTTTTGCATGGCTTATCAATACCCTCCGAACTTGTGACGTTTCTACCGTCTCTGGGCATGATTAAATTAACTAGCCAAATTTCAGTTGTTTAAAGCTAGCCTAAATGACTTCTAAACTACAGCAGCAACAGCTGCGGTGCAAAAAAGCTAATAAAGGTTCTACTGACTTGGTTTACAGCTATCAAACCTTCCGCTCCCCGTCGGCTGCGATGATAAGGGTTGGTCTTCAATCGTGGGTCGTTCTTCCTACGGACGTCTTCCTGTTTACAGTACTCCTCGGCAGGGACCTGCGATGGGCAAATTTCATCCAACTTCGGATGAAATCTTTGTAGAATGTTCCCGATCGTCAGAACAAACACCGTCTTTTAGTTGCAGACTTAGCAGCTACAAAGCTGTAATTTATTGAAGATCAGTTAGTTGTAAAAGTGATTAATTCAGTCATCTTACATTTCAGTATTTCTCTCGGTCTGTCCTGTCTGCTCGGTTTATAAACGGGAAGAACTGTCCTCAGCTAATCTACATATAATTCAGACTGTTTACATTTCTAATTTCAGGTTATAAATTCACTAGAACATTCTTTGAATCGGACAAACCTTCAGTGCGAAACTTCCTAACTTTATCGCGGTTCAACTGTCTCTACTGTATTTGGAACTGCTACTGAAACTCTACAATATAAATGCACAGAAATAAAGGAATTCAACTAATTTCACTCTCTTTCAACTTACTAAATAATGATTGACAAATGTGCACTTCACTCTTTGATTCACTGTACAAACTGCTGACTAACTGTATATAGAATATTCTGTTGTATTATTTGCTCTGTGTCTGACGTACGCCGTGATCTGTCATTCCACTTGGCGGAATCCGCTCAGTCGCGAGGGAAAGACAGTGGATTCACCTTCGTTTCGCAGCCAACAGTGTTGCCGGTAACAACAGTAGACGTAAAATTTTCCGAACTTTCAAGAAAAAATGAGAACAGCAATAGCCCCTTTGGTTCCGAGGCCTTCAATACACAAAAAAAACGGAAACTATTGAGTTTTTTATGTAAAAAAAAACACACTTTTTGTGGAATTTTATATTTTCCTGAAAAGTCAAAATCTCTAGCCTTCATTTCATCCAAAAAGATTGAAAATCGGTCAAACGGTTCAAAAGTTATAATTTTTTGCAAAATCGCGATTTTTCTGGTCACCCTAATCAAAAAATCCAAAAATACGTGTATCCTTATTTCGGATAAGGAACAAAATAGCAAATTTTTACGGAATTCAGTGACCCTTTAGATCGGTTTTTCATGGAATGGCTGAATATTTGTTCTTAACCAAAACACGGTGTGCCAGAAACCGTTATTAACACAAAAAAATGTCAACAATTTGGCACCTACCATTCGAAAGGTATAGTATTCAAGCATCTTCTCCGTGAATTTGAAAATATTTTAACGAGGGAATCAAATGTTATCGTGATTTGAAGATTTTGCGCTGTTTTGGAAGGGATTTTTACATACTTCACAATTTTCACCTCCAGTGCATAATTCTTAATTTGTAAACTAGGCAAGTAACCATCAGCATTGCATTAAGCATTCAAAACATATGATATTTAAGAATCTGCTCTGAAAATTTGAAATTATTTATTCGAGAAAATCAAAGGTTACAATGATTTGTACATTTATCATTATTTATATGAAGATTAAATAAGGGCTTATTTATAAGGCTTTGCTATATTGAAGTACATAATTTACAAATAAAAATGTTTATAGAACTGGCACTCGTTATTCAAAAGATATAGTAGACAAGCATCTTCGCACTTAGTTTGATAAAACTTTATCAAAAGACGACATAACTGGAATACTTTTACGTTTTGGATTTGCCTTTAAGATTTGTTTTTCAATCGTCTAAAGTAACGTTCGAAACACGCATTTTATTATTGCGACGTAACTTATCTTAACAGATTTGTATTGAACTTGAACATCCCTTCAAGAAAAACAGTGCTTTGTTACAGCATAAGAAATTGTGTTCATTTTTGAAAGTTTCGTTTCATTTTCGGCGTTTTGCTTGGCAGTGATTCGTTATGGTCCAAATAAGCGTACTGATGAACCTGAATAATTCGAAAGTGGTTCCTTGTTGTTCAGTCGAGGATGGATGATCAACAGGTGAGATCGCTTTATGGTACTGTTCTAAATGGGCTGAATATGATTGTTCAGAATTTGTTTGACAACGAAGGAATTACGTTTATATATTTGTCCAAATAACAGTTCGTAGTCGGTTATTGTCGAAATAAACGTGGTTTCATGTTTTTCAAACATTTAAATGCAACAAGTTCCATATTCGGTTTTGTTTTACATAATAACACAAGATCCTTGAATTGTTAAATACTATAAATATCGACTTTTCCTTTAGATACTGATAGATTACGTTTTAGATTGATGTTGCATGATTCGCATCACACAAAATCTTTGAATGATTCGTCCTCAAATGTGTCGTTGTTGGCCTACCCTATTAGGCCAATGCGCGCATCTATCATTTGGACGTCTACATCTATCGCAGCCTGAAGAATCTACGACAATGCAGATGACAGTGGAGTGACAGGTATTCGATCTGTCACTGGGTGAGTGAAAAACCGAAAATAACAGAAATACCGATAAAAGAATAGCATGCAAATGTGATCTTGAAATGAAATACTTGAAATACTATTTGTAATACTAGTGATTTGGTAAAAAATTGTTGAAATCTAGTGAACTTTAAGATATACTACCGGCTACTATATACAAAATAATTGGTAAGGCTACTTGTCTTAAAACTATATGAAATTTTCTAAAACTTAAACTACACACTAGGTAACCTCAATTGTGAACTATTCCCTATCTCTAAACTACCTTCGAGGCACCAGTTACCAAGACCGGTAAGCAAGATAATTATTAGAAGTTACCCTTGAATGAACATAATGTAACAATGTAATGTACCTATTAGGATTCCCGTATACTCGATATTGCTACAAGGACACGATAGCCATCAAAAGGGAACTAAACGTGAGTATCACGTAACAACCATGAATGAATTCCCACACAATGAATCACCTGAGCATGTTATCAGGGGTTCTCAAAACTATCTTCACGTATCACGCAATTAAATTATAAAATTATAAATTATTCTTTAGGAAAATTATATTCTCTCAACGCAAACAACGGATCATTTGATTGTTTCATTTCCGTGCCGGAGAATAATAATTTCGGAAATATTCCCGACGTTGGATCATATCCAACATAATATAATTTTCGTTTATTACGAAAAATTCGGTTCGCGAGCATGTCGAGTCGTGGTACAAAGTCCGACGGCAGAAGTAGCAAAGTGAGTGGCAAGAGTGTGCAAAAGGCCAAGGAAGGTGAAGTGGTTAGTGAAGTGGTTGGTGAGGAGGATATGGATCCGGTGGTAGTGGTGGTGGATGGGAACGAAAGGACCATCGATGGATACACCTGTAAGACCTGTAGAAGAGCCGATTCGGATGATATGGTGCAGTGTGACCAGTGCGATGGATGGCATCACTTTGCGTGCGTTGGAGTCACAGATGAAGTTGTCGATCAAAGCTGGTGTTGTGCCAACTGCAAGACTGCTACATGGAACCAGCGAACGTCAACATCAGACAAAAATTCAGCGTTGAAGGATGCCAACACAGAACACTCGTCTAAACGTGCTTCATCGCAAAAGGCAGGCTCTACCAAAGGGCAGAAGATATCATCGAGCGGTAGCCGTCACGTGCCACCGAACACATCAGATCCAGTAGTACGTTCGTCGCAAGAGCCGCATAGGACTGGAAAAAAGCTGTTTGTTCCATCATTAGAGGGACTGCCTGCCATCCGATTGGACGAAGCATCATCGGAGGTCTCGTGTTCGTCATCCCAGAGGTCAGCACGTAACCGTGCCAAATTGCAGCTACAGCGGCTAGAAGAGGAAAAGGCCTTCGAAGAGCAACAAGCAGAGCGTCGCCGGCTTGCTGAACAGCTAGAAGCGGAGAAACATAAAGCGTTCCTGGATAAAAAGTATCAGTTACTGGAACAGCTAGCCAGTGAAAGAGGATCGAGTCGGAGTTCAAGCGTCTATTCTCGGAACCGTGTGGAGAACTGGATCGAGAAGGGGTATCATTCCGAGGCAATGCAACAGCCAAACGAACTGCCAGCACAGCAAGAGCGGAGCCAAGCAAATCAGCTACCAGCACAGCAGGAGTTCGACGCACGTCAGCCAGAAGCCATCCGAATGTCGAAGTATTTTAATCCCAATGTTCAGCCACAATCTACGAGAATTCAGCCGGCGTTGAACCGGGTTTCCCGATCTCTAGCAAATTCGACGGTTCTAGAACAGAACAACAATGGGGCCTTCAGTCGAAACCAGGTGATGCAACTAGACGAATACGATCCGTTCCAGCTGTCCCGCTCCCAAATCGCAGCAAGGCAAGCGGTTTCAAAGGATTTACCAACATTTTCTGGCAACCCGGAAGATTGGCCGATTTTTCTATCCATGTTCAACAGCACGACAGCTATGTGTGGATTCACGGAGGAAGAAAATCTCGTGCGACTGCAACGAAGCTTGAAAGGAAAAGCTTATGAAGCTGTAAAATGCAGACTGATGCATCCGGGTAATGTCCAGGGCATAATGAGTACTCTAAAAATGTTGTTTGGTCAACCGGAGATCATTGTGCATTCGTTGATTGGGAAGATTAGCTCTCTGCCACCGATACGTGAAGATCGTCTGGAGACGTTGGTAGACTTTGCCGTTAGTGTACAGAATTTCTGCGCAACTGTTGATTCATGCGGATTAGAAGAATACATGTATAATGTAAGTCTTTTACACCAGCTTGTTGGGAAGCTTCCACCATCAATAAAGCTTACGTGGGCACAACACCGAAAAATTCAGCCGGCTGTCAACCTTGCGACTTTTAGTGAGTGGATATACTCGCTGGCCGAAGCAGCAAGTTCGGTAACGTTCCCGACAGAATCGTTTGCAACGAAGCCGATGCGAAACGAATTTCGCCGGAAAGAGAAAGGAGAAGCGTATCTCAACACCCACTCTGAAACACAAATTCGCTACGACACGAATTCTAAATTGCGAGCAGAAGCATCTGCAGCAGCGCCGACAAGAGAAATTTGTCCGGTATGCAAAGGATCCTGCAAATCCGTGGACAAGTGCAAGCGTTTCCTGGAGCTTTCGAGGGATTCTAAATGGGCTGTTATCCGAGAGTTCGGACTGTGCCGAACCTGTCTTCATCAACACAGAGGATTGTGTAAGGCGAAATCGTGCGGCAAAGATGGGTGTTCTTTCAGGCACCACCAGCTGCTGCACAATGAACAGAAGTCCAAACAGCAACCTACCAAGCAGACGGCTGATAATTCAATTCCTCCACAGACGACCAGCGGCGCTGATTTGGACTGTAATACACACCAAACAGTTTCCAGCGCAGTCCTATTCCGCTACCTTCCAGTAGTCCTATCAGGACCGGAAAAGACAATTCATACCTTCGCGTTCCTCGATGAAGGATCGGGAGCAACACTATTGGACCAATGTTTGGCCGACGAGCTTGAACTAGGTGGAACTCCAAGTCCAATATGCCTACGCTGGACAGGCGGCACAGAGCGATGCGAGAAGGATTCGTGCATCGTTCGCCTCCAAGTCGCCGGACAGCATAAAGGTGCAGAGAAGTTTACTCTAGATGAGGTTCATACCGTTTCCGAGCTACGGCTACCACGACAGACTCTAGATTTCGATGAAATGAAACAATCGTACCGCTATTTAGAAGGATTGCCAATTTCCTCGTACCGTGATGCACGTCCCCGCATCCTGATTGGAACAAAGCATGCGCAGCTGGGTTTAACCCTAAAGAGTCGAGAAGGAGAATTCGGAGAACTAATTGCCACAAAGACGCGTCTAGGCTGGACCATTTGCGGTAACCTGGGATCCGGAGATGCACCGAGCATGTTCCACTACAGCTTCCACGTTTGTTCGGTGAACGAGCGATCCGATAATGATCTGCATCAAGCAATGAAAGATTACTTCTCAATCGACAGCCTGGGAATCAACAGTTCATCCAAGCCACTTCTGTCAACCGACGATAAGCGAGCTGAGACCCTGTTAAAATCCTTAACACGCTTCGCAGGAAACCGGTACGAAACCGGCCTACTCTGGCGCTACGACAACGTCCGTCTACCTAACAGCCGGACAATGGCGCTGCATCGACACCAATGCCTGGAAAAACGCATGGCGAATGATCCCCATCTCGCAGCAACCTTGCAACAGAAGATAGCCGACTACATCGCTAAGGGTTATATCCGCAGAGTTTCTCATGACGAAGTTCAACAGCAGTCTGCAAATGCCTGGTTTTTGCCCGTATTTCCGGTGACCAACCCGAACAAACCCGGAAAGATTCGAATAGTGTGGGACGCAGCTGCTAAAGTTCACGGGGTCTCGCTGAATTCGGTCCTCCTGAAAGGCCCGGATCTGCTGTGTTCTCTTCTCGGCATTTTGCTGCGCTTCCGATTGCACCCTGTAGCGGTGACCGGGGACATCCGTGAGATGTTCCACCAGGTGAACATCCGTCCAGAAGATCAAAGGTACCAATGGTTTTACTGGACGGACGAAAATGGCGAACTGGTGATCTATGCAATGACGGTGATGACCTTTGGAGCATGCTGTTCTCCTAGTAGCGCTCAGTACGTTAAGAACATCAACGCTGACCGGTTTATCGGAAGCCACCCGGAGGCATGCGAGGCAATCACAATATCGCATTATGTTGACGACATGCTGATTAGTTTCGCCACAGAGGAAGAAGCTATCCAAATATCCCAGGACGTTCGGCACGTTCAAGCTCAGGGCGGCTTTGAGATCCGCAACTGGATAAGCAATTCTAAAAAGGTTATGGAAGCACTAGAGGAGAAGAACGTGGAAGAGGAAAAAAGTTTGAATCTCTCAACTGAACTGGCTACCGAGAAGGTTCTAGGCATGTGGTGGAATACAACAGCCGATGCATTCACCTATAAGATCGCACGGGTTTGCTACGGATTTTTTCAAATTCTCTATAACACTTATGAATGGAAGTTTGATAGAAACTTAAGTCATAATATTAAAGCGATTTGTTTGAATTTGAAAAGCCATAAAAACTTTAGAACAAAAGAAACGATCACAGATCATTGAAGGTATTGTAGATCATGCTAAAAGTTAATTACTCAAAATTATTAACTGAAGTTTGATGCCGTGAATCGCAAGTCAGTGCCATCTACATTGTGGTCAAAATTGAGTTGAGATCAGTTTTCATTATATCTTCTAATGATCTTTCAGCTGCCCTAACGAGAAATCACTTTTTGTTCAGTAAAATTAGGACAGAACACCAAGTCGAATTGTCCCATAATGAACAAAAAACGCACTGCAGATTTTCGCATCGTGTTCATTACATTTATTAATTCATTCAAAATGAATCGTTATTTGGTCATCTTTATATTTTTCCTAGAAAGGTTACGGAATGGAAAGCAAATTATGAATATTTCATCAGAATTGAAACATGTTCCATTCTCCTGGAATTTTTTGAATATTAGTATGGAAAACGAGATTGAAAACAGCTCAGTCAATTTTCTCAAAGCCTACTTTTTACAGATGGTACCGACTTGCGATTTGCGGCAGTTTAGGTGTACTCAGCATAGGTTTATAAAAAAGGCTAATGTTTAAAAGAAAAGCTTTAAAACTTTGCAACTAGACAAATAAGAATATGTACTTCTAACTTGGTAAATGGATCTTTTTAATTACTTTTTAATTACTTTAATTTTTAATAATTACTCGTTTATTCTCTTTTTCATTATGCTTTCCTACTTCATCAAATAAGATTGATAGTGCGGAAAAATGTCATTGTTTTTCATTGAAATTTAGTGGTTTTCATCAAGTTCTACATACATTTCGGGAATCCCGGGATTCCCGGGATATCAGAAATAAAATCCCGGGAAACGGGAAATCCCGAAATTTGTCAAATCCCGGGATTTTTTGTCCCGGGATGTCACGGCTGGAATCGCTGCGATTCAGATTTACTCAAAAACGGCAGACGTCCCACAAAGCGAGAAATGCTACGAGTGCTGTTGACCATATTTGATCGGCTCGGACTCATCGCTCATTTCCTTGCTTATTTGAAAGTCCTGCTTCAAGATGTTTGGCGATCGGGTGTCACTTGGGACGAAGAAATTGACGATGATGCGTTCGAGAAATGGCAGCATTGGCTAAGCGTTTTACCGCAGGTGGAAAAACTACAAATTCCCCGTTCTTTATGGCCCAACCACCTCATCAATTCAGCCGATGAAATACAGCTTCATACATTTGTAGACGCTGGAAAGGATGGAATGGTGGCCGCATGCTTTCTGCGGTTTCTGAGGAACGGAGAAATCCACTGTTCACTCGTCACGGCTAAAGCCAGAGTCGCCCCTTTGAAACTGACGTCGATTCCACGCCTGGAGCTACAAGCGGCAGTTATTGGAGCACGGCTGTCACGGACCGTGCTAGAAACGCTAGCCATCAGTATCACCCAAAGGTTCTACTGGACGGATTCTCGAGACGTGTTATGCTGGATCAACTCCGACCACAGACGATATAGTCAATTTGTTGGTTTCCGTGTTACCGAAATCCTGGAAACTACTGATCGTCAAGACTGGCGATACGTACCAAGCAAGCTCAACGTTGCCGACGATGCTACTAAGTGGGATGGCCTACCCGATCTGTCCACCGGGAGTAGATGGTTTCGTGGTCCAGGTTTTCTATGGGAGCATCCTGAAAGCTGGCCGGTCTTTCCCGTCCGTAATGAGTCGACGAACACCGAGCTACTGACAAGATTACTTGTCCATTACACGCCACCGGAGCCGGTCATTAAAGTACACAATTTCTCCAACTGGAATCGTTTACAGCGTGTCGTGGCACGAGTACTACGCTTCATCTCAAACTGTCGCCTCAAATTCCACCGAAAACCCACTAACTGTGGCCCTCTCACCAAAGGTGAACTCCGCTCAGCCGAAGCCTGGCTCATACGGGTTGCTCAGCAAGACGAGTACTTGGAAGAGCTTCACACCTTAAAAAACGCTAAACTGCTTCCTAAAAATAGTGTGTTATACAAACTCCTCCCGTGGATTGACGACCGCGGCATTATGCGAATGAAGACACGGATTGCGGCGTGCCAGTACACCACCGAAGACGCAAAAAATCCCATCATCCTTCCAAGGAAACACCACATTACCACACTAATTATTCACCACTACCACAATCGATACCACCACCAAAACCACGAAACCGTGATTAACGAGCTGCGTCAGAAGTATCAAATCCCTCGCTTACGGACATCGTATAACCAAGTGCGTCAAAATTGCCAAAAATGCAAGAACGAACGTGCAGCACCGAGCATGCCGATTATGGCCGATCTACCACCTGGACGCCTAGAAGCTTTTTCGCGTCCTTTCACGCACGTAGGTATTGACTACTTCGGCCCCATCGAGGTTGTTGTCGGAAGAAGGCGCGAGAAGCGTTGGGGAATGTTGGCGACTTGTTTGACCACTCGAGCCGTACACATAGAACTTGTCAATTCACTCAGCACCGATTCGTGTATTATGGCGATTCGTAACTTCGTTGCTCGTCGTGGTCAACCTCGCAAGATCTACAGCGACAGAGGAACCAATTTCATTGGTGCAGATCGAGAGCTACGCAGACTGCAGACTACTATCAACCAAAATGTAATGATGAAAGAATTCACGAACGAAGAGACCGAGTGGGTGTTTAACCCTCCATTGTCACCGCACATGGGCGGAAGCTGGGAACGTTTGATACGAACTATCAAAAATAATCTGCTTGCCGTCTGCTCTACTAAGGCTCTGTCTGATGAAGTCTTGCTGATTGAGATAGAGAATGTCGTAAATTCCAGACCTTTAACGCACGTTCCAGTGGATGACGATTCAGGTCCAGCCCTAACTCCAAACCATTTCCTTCTTGGCTCTTCCGATGGCTCGAAACCTATATCAGACATCGATGATACTGGTCGTGTTTTGAAACAGAACCTATGTACCTCACAAATCCTAGCGAACAGGTTTTGGAAGCGTTGGGTAACCGACTATCTACCCGAGATTACCCGCCGATCAAAGTGGTTCCAATTCGTCAAGCCCATTACTACCGGGGATGTCGTCGTCATAGTTGATCCCAGGTCACCTCGAAACTGCTGGCCAAAAGGCAGGGTCATATCTACGAGAAACAGCCGCGACGGGCAGATTCGTTCAGCAACTGTGAGAACAACAACCGGCATCTACGAACGTCCTGTGGCAAAATTGGCTGTCCTAGATGTTCAGCGCGTAGGATCGTAAACCAACTGGAAGTTGGCGTACCCGGGGGGAGTGTTGGCCTACCCTATTAGGCCAATGCGCGCATCTATCATTTGGACGTCTACATCTATCGCAGCCTGAAGAATCTACGACAATGCAGATGACAGTGGAGTGACAGGTATTCGATCTGTCACTGGGTGAGTGAAAAACCGAAAATAACAGAAATACCGATAAAAGAATAGCATGCAAATGTGATCTTGAAATGAAATACTTGAAATACTATTTGTAATACTAGTGATTTGGTAAAAAATTGTTGAAATCTAGTGAACTTTAAGATATACTACCGGCTACTATATACAAAATAATTGGTAAGGCTACTTGTCTTAAAACTATATGAAATTTTCTAAAACTTAAACTACACACTAGGTAACCTCAATTGTGAACTATTCCCTATCTCTAAACTACCTTCGAGGCACCAGTTACCAAGACCGGTAAGCAAGATAATTATTAGAAGTTACCCTTGAATGAACATAATGTAACAATGTAATGTACCTATTAGGATTCCCGTATACTCGATATTGCTACAAGGACACGATAGCCATCAAAAGGGAACTAAACGTGAGTATCACGTAACAACCATGAATGAATTCCCACACAATGAATCACCTGAGCATGTTATCAGGGGTTCTCAAAACTATCTTCACGTATCACGCAATTAAATTATAAAATTATAAATTATTCTTTAGGAAAATTATATTCTCTCAACGCAAACAACGGATCATTTGATTGTTTCATTTCCGTGCCGGAGAATAATAATTTCGGAAATATTCCCGACGTTGGATCATATCCAACAGTCGTCATATTGAGTCAGTCAAGTTTTATACATATGAAAGAATTACTTTTTATTTTATTCGTTTATTATTTTGTTGACTTTATTATGTTTGGAGAGAGGTGTAACCAGTGAATATGATGCGATGATCTCTAGGATTCTTGTAATTATGCGTTTTGTTTACCAAGACGAATTCTGTAAGATAACCCCTTTCTATTTTCCAAACTCCCAATGATTTCACTTGGAAGTGCAGAGGACCTCAATGGCTTCCTCAGAGATAGCAACACGTAACACATTTATTCCAAAACTCAAATTGACCTGTATTCGGACGCAGACGGCAATGAGGGTAATACAAGGAATGAGAATTCTGCCGCCAGTACAGGGAATGAGAATTGGGTCCTAAAATGTTTAATGAATTCTTTTTTTTATTTAATAATACGAAAGAGCATGTTCTTGCAACTACTTTAGCTATTTTTCCAGCTCAAATAACGGCTATAACATTTTTAAACTTCAATTCGAAAAATGGTTCCAAATATGAACCTTGACACTTGTGATCATGTTTGACATTCACTGTTTCGACAAAAATGTCACAGGACATATAGTTTTAACACTGGGGTTGTTCCTATCTGACATTTCGGAAGGGACACGGAAAACAAAATATACCCAAAATTTGTGTTTAAACCAAGGGGTGAGACAAAATTTCAAAAATCATAAAAAAATGTTTTTTGGACTTAAACAAATGAAAATCAATTAAAAATTCAGTAAACATGTGTTTTTGCCCTAAACTTAAGCGTTTGATACCAAAATTGAGACAGGGCTTTAGGACCCTATTCCATTACTTACACACTGCGGGTGGTGCAACAAATCATAAGTAGCATCCGTTTGTTCCTTGTGCAAGTATAGTTGCTCTTGTAATAACAAAGAAGCAGCAGCGGGCAGTCAATCACGCTCTTTAATCACATTGCTTAACATATTGACAAGAATTTGTTGGGTTTAGTAATGGTTAAAACATTGAACTTGCTAATTAAAAATATTCAAAATTTGCACCTACCATTTGATAAAGTTTTCTCAAACTTACTTCGAAGATGCTAGTCAACAAGTGTGTGTAGTCAACTACATCTTTTGAATGACGAGTGTCAGTCCAATAGACATTTTTATTTGTAAATTTTGTACATTAATACAACAAAGCCATATAAATAAGCTCTTATTCAAACTTCATATAAATAATGGTAAACATACAAATCACTGTAACTTCTGATTTTCTTGAAGAAATAATTTCAAATTTTCAGAGCAGATGCTTAGACATCATATGCTTTGAATGCTTAATGCAAAGCTGATGCTTACTTGTCTAGTTTACAAATTAATAATGATGCACTGGAGGTGAAAATTGTGAAGTATGTTAAAATCCCTTCCAAAATAGCTCAAAACCTTCAAACCGCGATAACTTTTGCTTCCCTCGTCAAAATATTTTCAAATTCACGGAGAAGATGCTTGAATGCTATATCTTTTGAATGGTAGGTGCCAAATTGTTGGACATTTTTTTGTGTTAATAACGGTTTCTGGCACACCGAGAAAAAGTATTGGGCAGTTTTACTAAAACCTAAATGTCGCTCAATTGATTTGAATTTGGGCCGGGAAATCGATTTATCGATTAAATTCATACGTACTTGATGCCAACTTTGTTCTAGTCCAAAATTATTCTTACATTTCAATAGTATGGTTTCAAGTTGTCACTCAACTATCTTCCAAATTTCAGGGTAGGGTCGATCACAAAATCATTTTAGTTCAGAGGTACAGTTACCCCACAGTTATGGATAGCACACAGATATGGATCAAAGTTGGCTTAAACGGAGAATATCTCATCAAATAGAGCTGCAATTACGCAGAACACATTTTATCTACGTGAACCATAAATCTGTACAGCATTGCAATCAATCATAACATCATCTAGCATATTTTATTCGTTCGTATGAAATAAAATGTTATCCGTATTCATAGAATCGTTGATTCATAACTGTGGGGCATTGGAACCCGTACCACAGTTATGAATCAACAATAAGACGATTCCGAAAAAAACGCCGGAACGTATACTTTTACTAACACACCATTCGTTTACTTCACAGATAAATTGCTTTTATAGTGTTCTGATCCATAATATGAGTCGATTTGATCCATGATAAGGACCCTCCTGTTCCACTGATCCACATCTGTGGGATGGACAACGTTTGAAATTTCTATCGAAAGCGACACTTTCTCGTAAATAATTGAGATTTTTTATGTGTTTTCTCGAAAACAACTATATTCGGCATAGCCAGGCGTGTAATTTTGTTTTGTACAAGGTCACCATGATTTGTAATCATATTTTATTCTAAAAATTGACCCTTAGCTGATCCATAACTGTGGGGTGACTGTAGTCCATGAGGGAATCACTATCGTTCTGGATGCACCCCATACATCAAGATGCAGTAGCCATTTTAACCTTTTGCTTTTTGACTCATTTAAAAATTCAAATCACTGAACTCGGGCCGATTGAAATTCTGTTAGGTTTTAATGAAAGGCACAAATATCTAGTTTCAGAAACTCTCTGGGTGGTCTGGATTAGGTCAATATGGCAACCAGGAATCTGATACATCTAAACAAGGTTCCTTTGTTGATCTGTAATTTCGTTTAAGTATGCTGAACCGTTCATGAATGTTTCATTAGTCATCTACATGGACTATGAATTGAAACATTAATATCCTGTCCAAACCCTTAACCAGTTCCGGAAACTCGGAATTTCTTCTTCTTTCTGGACAGAGCTTGCGGTTTAGAAAATTCTTTGCCAATTTATCATTCATGCGTATGTCGTATGAGAATAATTGCCGTGGTGAGTCGAGAAAACTTTCATCCCGGGAAATTTTCAAAAACGTTCTCTTCTTTCGAAACCCTGAGTAACTTGATTTTCAATTTGACTAGTGAGTCCTGAATAAAAAAAATGTGCGAGCTATTAATCTGCATTGCAAGTTTTTGAACATTTTTGCAATTAGTTAGTAATAGTTTGTTTTCCTCTTGCAATGTAGGAATTGGCTTCAGAGGTTTTTTTTTTCATTTTTTTTTTGATAATTTCCGAAAGGGCTCCGAGCCAACAAATATTATTTTCAATTTTTTTGTTTCCTAATTGAGAAAACCAACTTCTTTTTGCAGATTCTGCCATATAATTTTCATAGCAGGATTGCGAGTGCGTTGAAATTGCCTCTTCTCACGTTTTAAGACGAATCAAGAGCTTGGGATGATCGTCTATAATCACGGATTTGAACTTTATTTAACATTTAGCTTGCTTGCTTCTTGCTTCAACAATGGAATTAGTTAAAGTTTCGAGAGGTGCAACTTCCACTCATAATCGGTATTTCTTCATAGATTATTATCCTAACTATATAAACGTAACCCTACGACCCCACATCAATAATAAACAAAGTTATCGAAGGTAACTGTACATTGACCGAAAATTTCTACCTAGCCAGTTTTTGCAACGGAATATAAAAATTTCATACAGTTTCTCCTAGAATTTCCTAAGATTGATTCTTCCAGGAATATCTGCTGAATTGCTCCAGGCATTAAACATGCGTTTCTCTAAGGAATTTGACAGAAAATTCCCCAGGAAAAGATCTAGGTATTCCTTTAGAGATTTCCTCAGGCTTTATTTTTAGTTTATTAACTAGCTGATTTGCATTGTCGCAACAGATGGCTTTGAATATTTCTTCATGAGATCCTTCAGCAATTACACTTGAATTTGTCTATAAACTGATTCAGGGATACTTGTAATGTATTTTAAAGAATCAATTCCAAATTTTCTAAAGAAATGGTTTCAGATTTTATGTATATTTTTCTTGACATATCATCAACACATTTCCTTATACATCACGCCTGATTTTTTGAGAATCTGCTCAAAACTTACCATAATTTCATCTTTCTCTTTTCTGAAGAATTTCTCTGGATATTCTTAATAAGAATTATCAATTTTTTTTTTCCAGATATATGAAAAATTGTATTTCTATGCAAATTAAATCTTTTGGCAATTTGTCAACTGCAATCGATAGCTAGGATGCCAGTACTTGTTTTAAAAATAAAAATTCTTTGAAACATCATGCCTAAGTATTCAAGTTTTCTTCAAAAAACTATCAAAGTAACCCCGTTTTACGGTACTTGTCATGAGGTACTTAATAGAAGCCCCTAAAAATCATTGCGTTTTAAACAGTTTTAAACTAGAAAAATATATTTTTTACTTCTTAAAAGCATTAGGGTTTGAAAATAGTTACAGGTTTTAACAAAAAATAAACTTATTTAAAAGCATCCAAATTTCATGGCCAATTCAAAAAGTAAGGGAACATACCCAATAAATGTAAACAGCATCTCCTGTATGTCACCTAAAAAAAGATTTAGGACTAGTTTCAGGCTTTTAGACAAAATCGAATCATTCTTCAACATTCGTGTATGGAGATCTACACTTGTCACTTCTTGAAACAACTAGAGAGTATAAAAAGATCATATGTCGCGTACCTTTAGTAAAAGACGTCTTGATCGTTTTAACGTTTATTTCAGAATGTCTTACATTTTTCAGTCAGTCACAGTCATCATATGTAGTGGCTTACTTGTGAACAGCTTTGTACTAATTATAATATAGCTCTACTACAGTACCTTCTGGAGGCTTACAAATACCTCTCATACATTATAAAAAGTATAATCAAATTGGATGCTGTTGAAATAGTTTATATAAAAAATGGTCATAGGGTTTAATCCCTTACATTACACAACGTAAAAAAAAACAATACATTTTTGCGTGTACCAAGGATTAAATTACGTGTCTCTGGTAGATTTGGGGTCGCTAAATCTGATATGTCCCTGCGTGTCACAATTTTTGGCTGCATGTCGCCAAGGCTGTATAAAACACTAATTTTATTGATGTTCACATGAACTTTAAAGTATGATTTATCAAACTTTTTTAAGGTCTAATTTTGCAAACATGCAGAGTAGGACTGAAGTTTCCTTTCCATATATCATTTGGTTGAAATCGCACGATAAAATTTAGAATTTATCGATTTTTTCAATATGCTTGCTGTCTTCTTACAAAATTCTTCTTGTCTCTGACATGGCAAAATCCAATACTTTTCTAAATCACAAAACAACTTTTAAGCATAGAAAAAAATATGAACTTTGCCGATAAGTATTGTTATACACATGAAGCACAGAACAGATAGCCATCCTAGAACAAAAAGTAATTTTCATCTAGAGTACAGGAAAATGTGAAGAAGAGTAGGCGAATAAAACATTGTTTGCTCCACTGGCATTTACAGTGCATCATATTGACGTTAATTTCGTCTAAAATGATCTGCCTCGCTCGTATAATTTGTTTGACGTTATGTCAACACCGTTGATTCGCCAGCACAGTAAGCCTTGCAGCCTCGCAGTGCACCTAAATCAAAACATTTGGCAACAAAAGCCCGACACGCTTTGAACTGCAACGACCAAGGGTGGTACTGGCGGTTCTTTATTGCTCCCCAACGTGTCGCTGGTTCTAAAATGTAAACAACCATGCAAAATAACGACCAAACAATGGTGAAGACTTAATCTATTTTCTCGCAAACATATATTTTGGAAATTTAGCAGAATTTTCTGATTAAATTGCCAACAGCGCACTGCAGTACTGCCGTTATACGCATAAGTGTCCCATTTCCAAAATATGCATTCGAGAAAAACGCGTTTAAAGATTTTAACACATTTAGGCCTCGTATTGACCAGGTGTGTGGTAAATCAAATTAAAATCTTTACAGTAGTATAAAGAATAGCGTGTTTATTGGAGTCAAGAGTTTGTATTATGGGAAAAAAGTAAATTTAGCTACGAAATTCAAAATGGGACTGTTATGCCTAGAAATACCGGGATTTTGATGAATTTCTACGTATAACAGTCCCACTGATAGTAGTGACCAATTATGTGCTAAACATACGGCTTACGTATAGATTGTACCGATTGTAGAGGACGTATATCCACAAGACTATGTTAAGGCACCTAAAGAAGGCTCAAGTGACATGTGCCAAACGGAGCCACGTGTGGGGAAGTGAAGAAAGATTTTATAGTTTGGGATGGAAAGCAAAGCTTTATGTATGTGTGATAATGGGAAAATGTATGAGTTTGTGAAAGAAAGAGTGGATGAGTAAGTTAGAGAGTTCATAAGATGCAATAAATTCCTGTATCGACTCTTCCAGCTGCATGCTTGACAGAAACTCGTTTGCGAATTCAAGGTTATTATGCGGAGTAAATATTTAACTCAAAATTCACGACACAAATTTTCACACGATTTGACATTTCTTTGGACTTTGTTTGCAAAATCATGATATTTTTGATACATCGCAAATTAAGTTTTAGAACCACTAACATATTTGCCACTAGCACCGAAGAGCCAATTATGCGGAATAACCCAGTATGTGGCCAGGTCATCCAAAACCTTTTTAACTATTTTTCTTTTGACTTGACTTTGACTTCTTCTTGACTTCATCAAGTTTGATAAGTCGCAAGATAGGTCTCAGGATCGCCAATATAATGTCCACTTCCTCTGGGGAACAGGATATCGAAAACAACCTGGCATGTTATCAAGTCATCCAAGAACCTTTGAATTACCGTAATCCGGGGTATCATTGATCAGCGGGGTAACATTGATCGGAATGACCCATCTCATAAAAAGTTCCCATTATCATTTATTGATGGAACATTTCCAAATAATGAATGGTGCATTTCTTTCTTATATTCATCAGCTGATAAAAGTGAAGATTTTTTTTTTCTATCTTTATTAACGAGATTTTCATCTCGGGACCAACGGCTTTACTTTTTTTTTTTGCGAAAATTGCGTTTACCTTATGCGTAAATCTGGCAACTTTTCGAAACATTGATTTCAATGGTTAATGATGACACTACCAAACATTCATGTCTTACATATGTTCTGTAAATGATATGAGCAAGAAAATGCGGTTCTTACTAAAAACGGCATCGCCGAAAACGATTCCGTTGTCAAAACTTTCATAAGTATGTTCAATTAGGCAAAATTACCGAATTACTGTTAAGAATGTAACTTTCCCTTAGGAAATTGCCAACCTATAGGCGTATTCCGTGGTTCGAGATGTTTTTAATTTTAAAATAACTCAAAAAGTAAATTACTTGTAAGCATTTGGCCTTCATATTCGGCTTCAGGGGCCATGATTTTAGTAGGTAACGACATTTTCAATATAACCGAATGTTGTTCACATAGGTGATCAATGTTACCCCATATCAGCTAAATAAAAAAATAACTTAAAACATTTTTTTTAACATGCTTGAACCTTTCAAAAAACAAAATAAAGTATATAGTCCCGAGCTAAGGGTGGCAGTACTAGTTTTAAAAACATAAAATTTGCGACTATTGCATTTTCGAACCAAATATTTAAGAAATATTTAAAAAAAATGATCAATGTTACCCCGGATTACGGTACTCTTCTTTAGCCTTGATTTGGGAATTTATGAAGTTTGATGTTACCAGCTAGGTTTCAGATCCGACAGTTTAGAGGCCATTTCCCCCAGGGAACCAGGAATTCGAAACAATCCGATATGTAGTCAAGTCATTCAAATACATTTGAACCACCTTTAGACTTGATTTGCGAATTCATGAAAATTAATATGTCGATGTATAATGGCCACTTCCACCAGTGAGCCGATATTCGGAACAACCCAGCAAGTTATCCAAAAAACGGTCGAACTATTTTTATTTAGACTTGGTTTGCTAAATCATGAAGTTGATTTATCGCAAGCCATGGACTCGAAATTAAAGTGGTTACTGATTCTTCAAGTGGGATTATTTCAGTACTCCCCGTGATTATTCCAAAATTAAAGTGAATTTCTAATCGTTGACCGCGGTTTCAAAAACTAGAAGAATTTTGTGATCGATCCTGAAAATTCAACTGAAATTAATTAAAAAACGGATGGTAAATAACATTTTGATATTGAAAATTTCAATCAAATTTGACGTCAGGCTCGCATGAATGATGAATGCATCCCGATAATATACATAAAACAGGTTGTGTTCCACATGGGATGTAAAGCCAACGTAAGAAGATGTCAAAACAATTTTCCCAAACACCAGATAAATCAAAATTGACAACTGAATATTTTGTTCGAGATCAGCGCAGCGAATTGTATAGTGGGGATTTTTTTTATTACCGTACGGGTTTGGGCCGAAGGGTATATGAATAAAAAAAAATTGAGAAAAATTCAGGGTCGCCTATTTTTCCGGAAAACTCAGGTGGAAATTTTTTGTTTTCCCTTGACACTACTTACTTTGAAAAATCATAACTCAAGACTCATAACTCAAGAAAGTATCGTAGAAACAAAGTTTTTATATGAAAATTTAAGCAAATTTTCTTAAAAATCCAAAAAAATATGAACTGGAAAAAGTTTCCCACAAAATTTTCCACCGTTGGGAAAATTCGTAAAGAAAAGCCGGAAAAACTATGCCCGAACTCGTGGAAAATTTTCAAAAAAATATTTTCGAGAAGGTAATTTTATAAGCTTTAATCACTGAAATTTTTGGAATGCACTTTTTTTTCGTTTTTGAGTTATGGCTAATTTTGTGAAAAATGTCCAGATGAGCCATATAAGACTTTTCGTTGAAAAATCATAACTCAAGAACGAAGCATCGTAGAAACAAAGTTTTTATATGAAAATTTAAGCAAATTTTCTCAGAAATCCAAAAAAATATGAACTGGAAAAAGTTTTCCACAAAATTTTCCATCAGTAAGCTTCATTCGAATGGAGTTCGTTGGATTACGGAAAATATGAAAATTTGCGTGAAGTGCTCCATTACCGGTGACCAGAAGGCTCTCATAACGGATCTTCCAGAAGCAATGGCGTTTGAGGAACAAGTTTCACCACTATCTTCGTTGGCGTCGCCAAAGGAAACTCCTTCCTCGGGTGAGTCAGTTGGTTCTATAAATAATGTACAAAAAATACAAGAGCTTGCTAAATTCTTGGAAATTTCTTTTCACGTAAAGTCTTCACATTTGGATGCTTTTAGTAGCAACTATCGCAATGCTTCTATGGACAAAATGTTCAATCAAATTTTGAGAAAAATAAAGACTTGGTTTCCGCCTAATAATGTCGATGTTACAGAGGATTTTAATTCCGATTTTATTAAATTTTCCATAGAAAAGAAAGAATCCCTTGGAATGGAAAAGAAACAGCTTTTTCAGCTCATTTTTTTTATTCATATATCCAAGAGCCCTGCCTGTGGAAGAAGTTTCATGAAAATCTGAGACCCTTCGGCCCAATTTGTACGATAATAAAAAAAATCCCCTAGTGTGACAGTTATGCGTAGAAATACAGTAGTGGGACAGTTATGCGTGGAAATTCAACAATGGGACAAATTGACTTTTCTTGCTTTTCATTGAGTTTCCGAACAAAGTTAATTTTTAGTAAGTGTTTTCTAAAACTGTACAAAAAATAAACTGTAAGATGACAAAAAGTCAAAATGCACAAAAAGTAACATGGGACAATTATGCGTATCACGGCAAATAACTGCTTGCAAACAATTTCTGTCAAGCGTATTGATTACCTGTAATTTTGCGAAGAATAATTTTTACTTTTCCGCGTTAAGCCTTAAAACTGGTTCTGGACTTTTCAATTTTACTCCCAGTTGACAGCCGCCCTCCACCCTTGGCAAAGACGAGCATTTTTCCACTGCTTATTGTCTTTTGATGTTCTTTTGGATTTCTTTGGGGATGTGTTAGCAATATGATGTAGTAACTGATAATATCATTTATGTGAGACTGTAGTTTCCTACATGAAACAACAACTACAAACCTCCCCCGCCCCTTGGTGTACTGTGAATGAGCTTGTTATCAAACTTGCATCGAAAAAAAGTTCACCGTCTAAAAACTTTTTATGATTTCTGTAAACTGAATATATTTCAACCAAGAACTTTCAATGCTCACGAATATATATTTTTAGATTGAATCCTACAACAAAAATGAGCGCTATTGTTATAATGATTGGATTTTAAAGCAAAAATCATTTGAAAACTGGTATTTCTAATAATTTTACCTAAGTTTCATATATATCCGATTATAAATTGTACAAATGTACTCTACTACGTCTATGCAATGTAATATAGCACTTAAGCAATCAAATAGAGCATTACAATTCTGTTTTGAATGTTGTATGTTTAAATTTTGATAGGTGTACGAATATGGGATCGGGTGAATTTTAGACACAAATTCAATACTTTT
The DNA here is from genome assembly GCF_002204515.2 of Aedes aegypti. Lineage (NCBI taxonomy): Eukaryota > Metazoa > Arthropoda > Insecta > Diptera > Culicidae > Aedes > Aedes aegypti. Next base: position 256,352,874 of record NC_035109.1, on the reverse strand, counting down.
CCATTAATCCAAAGATAAATGTAAATGGAAACATTTTGTGACTGGTAAATAATAGATGACACCTATGGCCATCAATATAGATAAAGCATTTCAAACTCAATATATCATTCAATAGTTTTTTACTTATTGGATGTGACGCCAGTGTCCTGTACGAATATGAAATTGGGCCATTGTAACTCGGGGCTTGCTTATTTTGTACATTCATATATTCATTGGGACTGTGGGTTTTCATTTTCTGGTATAAGAGTCAATATTTGCTAGAAAAAACTTCAAATTCGTAGTATTGGTTCCCATATGCATGGGGAAACTATCTCATGCTAATCCGAAGTACAACCAAACACATGAAGACTAGGGCTCTTTGCGTGCGAAGGACGATAATCTTTGCTATTTGCCTAAATCATGTCTTGCCTGGGGCGCATGGCTGACACGTTACACATGAGTCCTTCACACTCGTGTGTAACGTGACGTTTTTCCTGGAATGGGAATCTTCAGCATTCTGTCGTTTAGTTATTGATGTCCTGGCAATGTACTATGCTATTATTTTTGGAAGCTCAAAGAAAGTCAAGGCCTTTGATTAATGAGTTTTACTTGAACGCTTATTTTCTAAAGCGACATTCGAAATGTCAATTTCATGAAGGTAGTTTTTTTCTACAGTTTTTAAATTAGGTAAAATTTTAATTTGGGTTAGATCGAGTGTCCTTCGATTTTAAATAGGTACATAAAATACTAATCAACTAATATGAATTTATTCACTCATTACTTCATAAAATGTTGAACCTGTTCACATTGATAAATAGAAACTTCAACAACAAGCGAAGACCAATATGTGAATCGATCCGTAGTTGCGGTTCGAGATTGTTATCTCCGGGGATATGATTCTTATTTATGCATCATCATAGACCATGCTTTTGGGCGAATGAATGAATAAATGCTTACATGCTTTATCAGTCACCAGTTCAGATCTGGTAGCATAAAATGTGGGTGAACTTGTGATACCGCACAGAATGAGACACATTTCATGAGGTGGTATGGATGATGAAGATGATGATGAGGAACGTCACCTCGACCATGGCGATGAATATGGAGCGCTACGAATGAAGAAGATAAAACAGTCCCTAGAAATCGACGGCAAATATGTCCTACTCACGGGTCTGCTGGATGAGACACGTGGTATTCAAGATATACATATATTTCGAATGTCTGATTTCATGGTTATTTCTTTCATCTCCCTTCTGTGGCTGTATTGGATTTCTAGGAGTAAATACAAACCGGGGGCACATGATAGAGCACATTTTGAGCTTAATGCGATACAGAGTAACGTGCCGTAAGATCCTTCAGTAATTCATACGGAATAACCTTGAGAAATTATGAACATAGATAATCAGACGATAAACATAGATTTTTTTTTTAATTTCCTTATCATTCCAAATATTACATTAATTTCTTATACCATTTTGATTCATATTACGGACAGCTTTTCATTTCGAACACTCTACTTTGTATGGGAAACATTTCACACGAAATGTTTCAATTTTTGCCGTTCGAAAAAAACACTTTGAATTAAGTTAACCTAACTTAACTTTGATATATAACGCAGTCATTACTCAGAGATGTAACTTATTTTGAATCCTTTATGGAGCTTTCTTCCTGATATTACAACAGCTAGTCCATATTGGTTCAGCATACAACTGGCCCAAAATTTTGTTTGAAGCTAGTTCTTCAGATAAAGTTTAGATTTTCTGTTATTAAGTGGATAAAGACGTATTACATATTTGTTACATTTGGAACATGCCTTTAATTTGATTTTTGAAAGTTAAATTTTTATTTAGCAGGAGCCCTAGATACTTAACTTCATCTGACTAATTTATTGGAACCTCTCTCATCGTAACAACATGTCTACTTAAAGATTTCAAATAAAGAGCTTTTGGTTCATGTGGGAATAGTATTAGTTGAGATTTGGAAGCATTAGTAGAAATCTTCCATTTTTGCAAGTATGAAGAAAAAATATCCAAACTTTTTTGCAATTTACTACAAGCCTGTGACTTGGACAGATTTGGAGTTTTGATAATTTTCCTGAAGTGTACGATTTGACAGATAATTGTGGATTATTCTAACATTGTATGTTAGAAAATTAAAGTTTTTTTAGTTTTACATTCATGCCTTCATGCTTATCACTGTCGAATGCTTTGTCTTTGTCTAGGAGAGCAAGAGCAGTAGAATAGATTTGTTGGAACGAATCAAATTTGTTACACGTAAAAGCGGATGAGTGGTCGAATATCCACGTCGAAATCCGAGCTGTTCATTGGCAAAAATTGACCATCATTCTGTTCAAAATGACCTTTACAAAAAGTTTACTGATGGAGGAAAGCAAGCTAATTGGACGATAGCTAGAAGCTTCTGCAGGATTTTTGCCCAGCTGGTACAACCTTGGCATTTTTTCACTTGTCCGGATCATATGCCAACTGGAAACATTTGATAAATATATCAACCAAAAAATTTAAGCTACTCTCTGGAAGTTTCTTGATGAGGATGTAGAAAATTCGATCATCGCCAGGGGCTACCATATTTTTTTTTATTTTTGTTTAAATAACATTACTCCCTGCTTCCAAATCAGCCTCCCAAAAATTTTCAAAAACTTTGTCTTGATTGAGAATGCTTTCGAAGTCCTGAGTGACTTGATTTTCAATTTGGCTAGTGAGACCTAAATTCAGACTACAAAGCAAGTTTTTGAGCTTTTTCGCAATTAGTTAGTAATAATTGGCATTCCTCCTTCAAGGCCGGAATTGGCTTCGTAGGTTTTTTTTTCTAAAATTTTGATGATTTCTATGCCCCTTGCCTTAACAATGGAATTAGTAAAAATTTTGAGAGCATTGTCAATATCAAGTTACGTTTGCAAATAAATGTTAACATCAAGATCACTATCGATGTATGTTTCATATGTATTCCAGTCGAATTGAAAAAAAAAAATGAAAGTTGAATGGATTGAGAATTGCTTCATGGGATATTTGAAATGTAACAGGGACATGATCAGAATCAAAATCAGCATGAGTAAGTTGACTAGAAAGGTGATTAGAGTGGGTTAAGACCAAATCAATCACAGAAGGGTATCTAGAAGAGGAAAAACAAGTAGGGCTATCAAGGTATTGAATTGAGAAATATCATGAAGAGCACTCATCAAATAAAATTCTTCCGTTGGAATTACTGTTTGGCAGTAAAGTACCAATGACAAAAAAATTTGACTTATTGCGAGTCAATTTTTACAAGTCAGTTTTGACCAAATTAGCTTGCAGCCCAGAGCATTGAAAAGGTAAATAGGTAGCTATGAGAGTATGTTTACCAATCTGTGTTCTAACAGAAACTCTTAAAGTTTCAAAAACTTTGGTTTCGAATGACGAAAAAAGTTGGTGTTTTATACGCTTATGAATGATTATTGCAACTGCATCACATGCCTCATCAAGTCGATAATTACGATAAACAAAAAAACTTGAATCTCTTTTGAGTATGGATCCAGGTTTCAATTCAATAATTACTGCTATATGCATGTTATTAGCTCTTAGAAAATTAAACAGCTCGTCAACTTTACCATTCAAAGAACCAGCATTCAAATTCAAATTATATAAAGAAATATTTGAATCGATTAGAGAAACGTAATCCGATAACAATTTGATTAGTCAATTTTACGCGAACTTTGAATGTATCAGCCATTGTGGTGGTTTTGAACTTTCAATTGTTCAGTTAAACAATCAAAATCAGAGGAAGCCATTTTAACAGAAGTAGTAGCATTACATGATGATTTTTTGTTGGGATTATCCGTTAATGAAGAGGTGGAATAGGAGTTGACTTAGCGGCAAGGTTTTTTATCCATATGATTGCACACTGCTCTAGGAAGCTAATTTAGGCAAACATGAGGTTTTCGTCAAGATTTATTGATTTTAGAGTCAAAGTTTCTTCTGAGAATATCTTCAGAATACAAAATGTTCAGTACTACAAAATGTAAGGATCACAAATTCTTGCTTCGGAATGGATTAAATACTGGTAGAGGAAAAGACGATGAATTTCTTGCAGAAGCTTCCAAGTTAATCGAAACAACTGAAAAACGATGTACAGTACTGGACAGAATAAAGTACGCATTGGCCGTTTTCCCATACAAAATGGTCAAGTTTGGAGATCTGAATCTCAGCTTTTAGTGTTCCGATTGATCTGAAATTTTCACCACAGCCCAGATATAACATAGATTTTACTCAATTAAAATATCACTGCATTTGAAACACAATCTTTTAAATAATTGAAAACCTCTCAATTTGCAAAAAAATGCAAAATTTAATTTTGAAAATATTTTGAAAACAATCAGTTTTACCGAAAAATGATGTTCTGCAAATTTGTGTGTCTTATCAAATTGTACATTTTTGCAGAAGGACATATTGCTCTAAATATTTTGATTTAAAAATTATTTATACTTTACAATTTTGTCATTTTTATCAAAATTTGAGATTTGCGATAACTTAAAAGATCGTTAATGAAAAACTATGAATAGCCTAGCAAATTTGAGGTTACTTTCAAGCTGCGGTGAAAATTTCAGGTCAATCGGACAACTAGAAACCGAGATATAAGACTCCAAACTTGATCATTTTGTATGGAAAAACGGCCAATGCGTACTTTATTCTGTCCAGTACTGTACTTTATATATCTATATAAATACACGTGTTACCTTTGGTTTGATATGCTTAGGTAGCCATGACTTTTGTAACTTGAACATGTATGAATCTATATAAATAAAAATGGAATGGTGTTTGTATGTCACGAAATGGCTCGAGAACGGGCTATAGGATTTTAAAAAATCGCTCATACTTATATTCCTGAAGTGTTCCCACGTGTTTGTGTGTATAAAAAGTTTAGGATATTCAGCGGGAATGGTGAAAAAACGGGAGTGAACGGAACTGTCATTTTGTATGGGACGTTCACAGGGTTTTTTGGCAGCCTACTTGATGGCAGGACGAAGTTTGCCGGGACCACTAGTATTCAATAAATATGGATTTATCTCATATCGTCTATTAGTAAAATCGATTTTGAACGAGATAGAAAAATATCATCTTCTCCAAATTTTGCACACAGATACTTGAAAGACGGAAAAATCATTTGGTGGAAAGATATACTTTTCTGTGGTGCTCATAGTTGAGATACAAGGCATACAAAATAGCTTATTTTATGATAAAAAACTCAAATAACATAAAAACCATAAGAAATACAAATTTGTTTTTTTTTTTCAGCAAAGTTGTAGCAAATGATAAGTATAAAAACTTGGTAGAACATAGTGGGCCAATCAAACTAAAAAATAAAACACTTAAGAGCAAAAAACGATTTTTATATTAAAAATACTTAATTATCTCGGTGTTTGTTCGGCAAAGTTGTTCTATGACCATTTACTACAACTGTGCTGAACATACCAAATAGTTGGCGTATACGTCAGTCTTGTGATCACCGTAAAGAAATTTGTGATCCTTACATTTTGTAGTACTGAAAATTCTGAACAAATTCTCAGAAGAAACTATGACTCTAAAATCAATAAATCTTGACGAAAACCTCATGTCAACCTAAATTAGCTTCCTGGACCAGTGTTGATTGAAAAAATTAGAGTGGTTATCCGTAGAAAGACAATTTAGAAGGGGTGATACCGGAACTGCCTGCTACAATATTTGCATAGGAGTTTACTTGGGTAAATCTATTCGAAAATAAAAGATTCGAACGTCTACTCAACGGAAGAAAATTAGCTTGTAAAGGAGCATGATTATAATTTACCCGATGGGTATGAATATTGAGCAAGCGATCGTTAACTGAAAAATTTGCATTGTTGGAGATTCTGCCTGGAGATTTCCGGGAACGAAAACCGTTACTGTTCTTCTGCCTGGTACAAGCCGCGACGATTAGTTTACGCGGAAGGCAATCTTAAAAGCTAGACTTATGGTTGCCCCCGCAATTTGCGCATACAAACTTTTTGGTATCTTCCTACGCATGCCAGACGTCCTTAACGTGAGCAGATCCTCCGCAAATCACGCATTTAGCATCCATGTGGCAATGTTTTGTGCAGGGACGAAACAAATCATGCTCACTGTACTCAATTCATTGACGTTTATGCTACCATCAAAGTAACCGCACCACCGCCAATATGATTGTATCAATGGCACAAAGGTAGATGAAGAAAAGAGTGTCAGTTTTAGAAAATGATTATCAATGAGGTTCATATTAATTAAAAAATATGCCGCTTTACGGATAATGAACGATCTCATGCATGGAATCGATGATATTGATGCGTCTTTAGTGTGCTTCATGCAACAATTAGAACTTTCCGAAGCGGAATGTAAAAAAGTCAAGCTGGTCAAATGAAAATCATTTTTTGTTTCCGATTATCACAAAGCGGTTAGGAATGAGCTGGCTAAAAGGAAACTGATAATCTTGCGGCAAGCGCTTTGCCAATCTAGTCGTGTTGTCAAGGTGAGGATAAAACCACTTAGAAATCAACGAAGATTCTACTCAGCAAGTGTCAATATAGGCGAGGGTAGATTGAGTATTTTCGTCCCTGGTTTTGTGCCATTACCCCACTTCAGCCACTTCAGGCATTGAATGGGGTTCTGATAATTTCCTCCAGATTTCTGGAATTTTTCCCATGGCACACGGAGATCGAACATAAGTAGGGTTACCATATTTGCTCTTACCGGAAAGAGTACATTTTTTCGAACTCTACACGGATAAAAATCTGATCCCCACACCATGATTTACAAATCATGAAATTCATAAATTGGTGAGGTCATAATATCAGGATCACAAATCATGGTTCCTGGAGTCATAATCATGGTTCCTCATAAGCGCAACATCCAGTGTGAAAACATTAAGCGGCGCACTTTGCTTCATCTCATTCGTATTGATCAGTCCTAATTAAAGATGACGAAGTGGTTGAGTGGTAGAGTACGTGGCTTACAATCGGAAGGTTCTGGACTCGAATCTCAATGTATGCTATTTTTAACTTCTTTTTTATTTTGTCGATCATAAACAGATGCGCGACTCAGCATTTTTGGCATTTGAATCATGATTCCGAGCAATCAGCAGCAAAAACCTAACGCGTGTGTTGCGTTACGACAATCTGACTCATGATATCATGAGTCCAAATCATGGTGTATTTTCATAAGATGAAAACACACTAGAATCATGATATCATGAGTCATATACGCAGATACTTTCAATAGAACGAGTGCAGAAAAAAATCCTCAGGTTTGCGCTGAGTAGGCTACCGTGGAACGATGCAAGGAATTTGCCGAGCTACCATGAACGATGCCAGCTGATAAGATTGGAATCTTTGTCAGCCAGACGTACCAATCAGCAACGTTTGTTCGTATTCGACCTGATCAAAGGGGGAATAGATTGCCCTGCACTACTGGAGCTGCTGAGTTTCAATGCTCCTTCTAGAAGATTTCGGAACGCTGTTCTTCTGTATATACCAAATCATCGGACTAACTATGGTTATAACAGCTCTTTGAGTTCTTGCTTGCGAGCATTCAACGATGTTGGAGACAAATTTGATTTTGACGTGACGAAGAACATATTTTTAAATAGAATAAGAAATTGATTTTACTCTTTTTATATACTAAATTCAGTCTGTACGATATATTGAAGACGGTGTAAATAAATAAATAAATAAATAAATAAATCTTGTTTTTGGATTCTGATTTCTACCGTGTATAAAAGAGTACTAAAGTGTACACTTTGCCTAATAGCATTAAATTTTGAAAATGCTCTTTTCACTACGTGTTTATCTGAATTCCCTTGTTATGATCATTTTTGTATTATTTTTAATCTCAAGTAGTTGCTCACATTAACTTTAATGACATTGACTCTAAGTGAATAGATTTGTTCAGTCGTTTTTTTTTATAATGACGCCTATCATAAAGAAAGCCGTTAGAAGTTTGGCAATACTGTAGTCTATCATTTATTTTTATACCACAAAATGTAGAACAATATACAGGTTTGTACAGGAAACCAGAACTGACAAGAGCGCTTTTTCAAACCTTGGATCTGAAAAGAATCTCGAGTATTGTCATCAAATTAAGTTTTTCTAGGGAATTGTTGAAGCAATATAGAAGACACAAGCTTGATTAGTTTAATAGTTCATTTTTGCCTTTTACTCAAATTTGAACCCCAAAACCAAATGAATTGTGTCCGATTCTTTACGATTTTTATGTTTGGATATATTTTGCCAAAAGAAAGAATGGATGGTTATTCTGGTCCTTTTGGAGCACCGGAATGGCCACCGGGAACCCGTAATATGGGACCACAAAGTTTTAGCACCAAAAGTAGGCATGCGACGGCTCAACCTTCATGATTTTGAATCCCTGTGACTCTGCTAGCTCAATTATTGATGAATTACTACTTTGGTTCTTCTGGGCCACCAAAATAATCCAGGAATGAGCACCGGAGATGCCCATATTGAGGGTCATTTCAGGTTTTGTACCAAAACTAGGCATGCGACGACTCAATCTTCATGATTTTGAATGCCTGTGACTCTTCTAGTTCAATTATAGATTGCCACTTTGGTACTTCTGGCCCACCGAAATAACTCAGGGATGAACACCGGAGATACCCGTATTGTGGGTCATTTTAGTTTTTGTACCAAAGGAAGGTTAAAGTGAATTAAATAATATTCTTGATAAAGCCCTTTCTGAAGAATGCCAGATTGGGTTCTCTTTTTCATAAATATTACTAGGACGGGGGAGAATCCAAGTTAATCATTTATTCCATTTTTTAACTCTTCAGGTGACTTATAGTCACTTGAGAGACCTTTCAAGACGACTTTGATCAAACGTTCAGTTTTGTCGTCATAAGAAAAAAAAAAATTGTCTTGATAATCCCGAAAATTGTCTTACGTAATTATTGGATAGTCAGCACGAAATACACTTTAGGCCCTGGGAATTCGAGACAATTTCAACCCCATCAATTGGGAATTCAACCCAAAAAAAATCCCTACTGGTGTGATGTGAATCCAGCACTCTCAATATGGTCATATTGAATTGCACATTTACTGCTACGGCTATTAAGGCTCCACTTCAATAAGAGGTACACCCGATTCTGTTTTTGCACGGAGGATGCCTACCGTGCCAAAGAAAAGTTTTTAGTTCAAAATTTCAAAAACCGTTCATAAAAGTAACACCATTTGTCGACGTATCATGAAAAAATGAGGTTCTCGTGGAAAAAAAAATCCGTGCAAAAACAGAATCGGGTGTACCCTAGTTTTTTTGTTATTTGGGTCATATCATCAGAAGGTATGCATTATAAATTTGAATAAGCTGACATTACTGGACAAATGTTAAATCAATTAGGACTGCTATCCACTTGGGAGTGCAAGTCAATAATCCTACCCGACGTAAAGTTGTTGCTCTGACTGTTGATTACTCCAATCGTTTAGCCCTATTTAGCACCATGCTGCTTGGCCGAATTACGGTATAAATAATTTAAATTCTTAAAAAAATATCAGAGTTTTCCTCTTGGCTGTGAGTGGCACATTTGCCACCGTGTCCCACTAATTGTCGCCTGTCAATCCAACCTGTTCGAATGTTTGAAACAATTGTCGGAATGTGATTCTAAAATTAGCCTCTGCAGCTTCAGCGCTGTCCAGTTGAATTCCATCTTTTAGAGTCTGTTTCAATTTACTGTTCGCTGCTCTTCTAATGGGTATCACGTGTTTCGATGGAAGAAGATGGGACGGAATGCCTAACTTAACTTTAGTTGATGTTCTAAGTTAGATGAATTCGCCTGGGATGTTCGAGATTGAACTACATTTATCTGGATTTTTCGGTCTTGGGAAAGTCAAAGTTTCAAATCTCGCCGCATATGTGGCGCTGCGATGTAAAGTAAAGTGGGGCAAAAGTTTGAGTGGGGTAAGAGTTTCTTTTTAAGATTTCTAGCTCAATTCAAAACAAATCTTATAAACTTCATGGTGGTTCAAGTAAGTCTTTCAATCCAAATATCATAAAAATCGATTGAGATTTAGAGAAGTTATGGCTATTTGTTGTTTTTCGACGTGAATATTGTAGTTTTTGGTCAAACTTTCGTTGCATGGATCCAATTGAAGATGAAATCTTTTTCAATATTTTATGTAAGGGCGTTTCTAGATCTATCATAAGGTTGCTTTGAGGTGTATTAGTTTTTGCATAAATACTTGAAAACAACTTTTGGCCCATGGTGGGGCAAAAGTTCGAATCAGCGGGGTTCGACCCATGTATAAAATCACGGAATAAATTGCAAATTGCCTAAAATCCACATATCATCTTCAAATTTAGTTAAATTTGTCTGATCGTGTGAAAACTGTCACCAAAATTTTACATTTCCACTTAATTTTGCGAAAAACTGCTATTTTTGAGTATATTAAAATTAACCCGGTTTTGGGCAATTTTTTGATAAAAATTTAGTTTATATTTTTCGTCAAACTTAAGTTTACGGCTGGTGTGAAGTATGCCTGTCATAAAAGGATCGATATTTTGTGTTTTAGCCAGCGAACTTTTGCCCCACCGGTGGGGCAAAAGTTCGAATAAGACAATCAATTTTGAAACTGTTATAACTTAAAATGGGTAAATATTTGGACACAAGTTTGTTCAGAAAAATTATAGCCAATATGTTGAAGGTTCACTGTATGGTATTTGTTTTGTTTTAACTGCCGTTGTTTTCCTGGAAACTTTGATTATACCACTAAGGTCGAACTTTTGCCCCACCTTACTCTAAACTTTTTTATTTCGCGTCCTAGAGCTTTCGCGTCTTCGACAAAGTAAAACGTGTTCAAATACGACAAGTTGTCGAACATTAAAATTGTATCGAAGGATTGTAACCCTCTAAACAACCCAAGTGCTATGAACAATTGTAAGATTTTAAACCATCATTAAGCAAAGCCTCGTCAAAACGAAAGAAGAAATTAAGAATGAGAAATATATTCAGAAAGCTCGACATTGATTCCATAATTGTTATTAGAATGTTGTGCAAAATCTAATGCATGGAATGAAACGAAAAGTTCGAGCATGTGTATATCTGTAAGTATATCAAGGATTGTTTTGCCAATTAACTCTTTGGTGTAACGAAATTAATTGGATATCGAAATAAATTGAACAAAAAAAAAAATCACTGTGAGTTTTTTTTTGGATAGATTTAGCTGGACGCATACCTTATAGTCTGGTGTATTTAAGCTTACTCTCTCCTTTACGTTTTCCATTTCAGATCCTCTTCAATTATTCGTGAAATAAACGCTTCATCCCACGCTGTTTTTCCATTTTCAATTCTCGATGTTTTCATTTGTTTCACTTCAGCATAAAGGCACTATTAGCTCGGAGCACAACTTAGCCCTTGCAATCAACCATTTTTTTTCTCTCTCTCTCTTCTGGTGTTACTCCACTTGAAGACGGTATATTCGAGCTTTTGAAATGCGAGAAAGTTTTTGCGTGATGACCAACTCATGTCAAACTATGCTGGTGAAATATAATACACAAAAATCAGGAATAAGTGCTGTTGAGTGATAAGTCCCCATCCACTGTTCATTAGATTAATTCTTCTATAGTATAGTAGTATAGTACTCAGCAGATTTTCGACCCTTGAAGAGTAACCAAATAATTAACATTAGAATTGATGTATGACTTTTCTCATCCCAAGGGAAGCTCGAATTGTAGTTGCCCGAGATAAATATTTTTTTATTTCTTAAGGCTCAAGAATTCATCATTCAGTCATAAGCAATAATCAAAAATGAAAAACCAGTTTTTTCGTTCAAATTTGAAAAAATCCTCATGAAAATCTATCATTGCATTATACACAGAAAGTGTAATGCAATGATAGATTTTCATGAATTTTGCTTCGAATTTGCGCAAAAAAACTGGTTTTGAAAATTTATAAAACGATGATGGATATTTACCACTTAAGGGAAGAGCTTCAGGTTTATGGCAGTTTCTTTCGTATTGATTAAAGAATCTTCAAATCAAAAATGAGAAAATACCCATAAATACCAATAAATAAGTAAAAAGGGAAAGAAAATTTTGACTCTAGCTAGGTTAGAAATATAATGTGTGAATACGATGGATTTCTTCAAGTCGAGTCTAGCACACGACACTGAAAACGGGCTTACAGTTACAGTACGCGTGTCTGTCAAACGATACAAAATCTAGTGTAATCAAATGGTAAAGTACCAAATTCGGGTTTTCACTTATTTATGGAATCAAAGTTTGACAAAGCTTCAGAGCATTATGTTAAATAATTCATACCTCTTAATGTGAAATAAGGTCAGGTACTTGATGATAGTGTAGAGGCATTCTGCATTTGCCTCAATAATGCAATGGTCATCCTCATGTTAGCTGTCCATTGTTGTCATCATGTGCCATGGGAATATTGCATTCAGAGTGTTGCTTTTAAGGGCTGCTCACTGGCGATGAATTATCGATTCAACAATAGAACAAACATGATTCCTATATTTCAAGAAACAAGATTTCTAATGTTTTGTGTAGGTTTCTGCAATTCAGATGCTCCGATGCGACTAGTTGCGTTGGTATTGATTATGTAGAATCATGAATTACAGTTCTCCTTCTGTCACAATGGAATGGCGCTTGAAATGAGGAAAATCATTTTAATTGAGTTAGACGTCGCATTTATTATGCACAGATAATTTGATCTCCATAAGGGCATGTCACCGTAGTTGGCAAACAAAGCCTGGTCAGTGCTCAAACAGACCAGACTAGATGAAATTTTGGCGTTCTAAAGATACATTAAGACCTCCATCAGTTCTGATCTTTCCGATGCTATTTTGTTGCAGATGTATCACCAAATAGTTATGTTCCATTATCACTGCATATAATGCAAATATTTTTACATGTTGAATGCTCGGGGTAGATTTTCCTGGCATCAGTCTGTCTGAACACCGACCATTTGTGAACCTAGGAAACCGAAAAAAAAATCAAAATGCAAGCCATATATATAGCCTTGAATAATACGAATTGAGAAAATTATGCTACAGAAATTCCAGGGAGACTGATTGAGAGAACTATTATTACAAAAATCAAAAATATGAAAGCTAATGGCGATGATGGAATTTTCTGCATCCTCATCAAGAAACATCCAGAAAGTAGTTTTTCATTGTTAGTTCATATATTAAACCAATGTTTTCGGTTGTCATATTTTCCTGGTGAATGGAAAAATGCTAGAGTTGTTCCAATTTTAAAACCAGACAAAAATCCTGCAGAAGCTTCTAGCTATCGTCCAATTAGTTTGCTTTCCTCCATAAGTTTACTTTTTTACAAGGTCATTTTGAACAGAATGATGGTCCACATCAGTGAGAATTCAATGTTTGCCAATGAACAGTTCGGATTCCGCCATAGACATTCGACCACTCATCAACTTTTATGTGTACCAAATTTGATTCGTTCCAACAAATCTGAAGACTATTCTACTGGTCTTGCTCTTCTAGACTTGATTGTAAAATAAAAAAAAACTTTAATTTTAGAACATACATTGTTATAATAATTCAAAGTCATCTATCAAATCATACACTTCAGGTTAGTTATCAGAACTCCAGGTCTGAAAGACTTCCTGTAAGAGCTGGTGTTCCTCAAGGCAGCAGTTTGGGACCAATATTATACAATATTTTCACATCTGACTCAGGGATCTCAGGGATGTCAATAATCTTTGTTTACGGAAGACACAGGCCTCTCCGCCAAAGGACGAAGCCTGCGTGTCATCTGTAGTAGATTGCAAAAGAGTTTGGATATTTTTTCTTCATATTTGCTAAAATGGAAGAACCTAATGCTTCCAAAACTCAACCAATACTATTCCCACATAAACCAAAAGCCGTTTATTTGAAACCTTCAAGTAGACATGTTGTCACGATGAGAGGGGTTCCAATAAATTAGTCAGATGAAGTTAAGTATATAGAGCTCATGCTAGATACAAATTTAACTTTCAAAAATTACATTAGGGCATTCTAGCCAAATGTAACAAATATATACAATGTGTCAATCCACTTATTAACAGAAAATCGAAACTGTAATAAGAAGCTTTTAATCTTCAAACAAATTTTCAGGCCAGCCATGTTGTATACTGTCAGGACAAGCGGATTACAACATAGTTGTAACAGATTTTGATACTTAGTTAGTGCGTTTTTTTATAACTAAATATGTTATAATTTTGGCTGGTTAGTAGTTAAAATAACATAATTTCCTCTACACTAAATAAAATTGAAACAAAATATGTAATGATTTATAATATTCAAATAAAACAAAATTTAAACTCATTTCGATATTTTCCATAACAGAATTATAACAAAATTGTTATCTTCTTACATGAATAAAAGCTATTAATCTCAGAGTTTTAATAACATATTATGTTATAATTATGTTTTAAATTGAAACAGCCTTTATTATTATAACTATTTTTTTAAAATATGCTATTATTTTCTCTATCAACTCCAAGTGCTTCTAACAAAATTTGTTATTTGTAACAAATCTTGATAAAATTGTGTTACAATTTTGTTGTAATCCACTGATCGGGTACAAATATGGACTTGCTGTTGTAATACCATAATATCATCTGCAGAGGATTCAAAATAAAATTTTTGAAAATGATTCTGAAGCTTCCTCTCTGGTATAGTACTAATGATTTACATGGAATATCCAATGTTGAAACATTGGAACAAATGTCGAATAAAATAATTAATAATTTTAGACAAAAATCGTTGCAATCTTCTATTGTCACGTTAATGCGTTATATATTTAGGTTTAGTTAGGTTAAGTAAATTGAAACATTTTTTCCACTTTTGCTATACCAAATTAAGATGATAGTGTTGTCTAACACAGAACACAACAAAAATAGAAAATTATGCTACTGTTTGGTATTCATGTTCTCCTGTGATGAACACCAAGTCAAAAATTGATACTTTTTGGTTTCATTATGATTACGAAATAAAGATTAAATATTTTCTAAGGATTCAAATTGATCCGTTTCCTTACGTTTCGTAATTGGCCTTGCGAAAACGTTTGGCTTAGTTCATCATGTACAAAATATGCCATGATTCAATGGGGTGGAAGGGGGTCAGGCAGAGCGATACAGACCTTACACATTTTTTGGTGGCCTCATACGAAAGGCCCCCCTTGTTGGTGGTCCAAAATTACCAAATAAAGTGTGACATCCCTAATGCTGTTTCATGATTTATTTTTAATTCATTTGCCTGAGTGTATATAATCTTTTAGAGAACAATTCAACTTGGTTCTGCGAATTTGTGTTCTTGGAAGCTCGAGGTGTGGAACCTTTAGAGCGAGTTCGTCTTAAAACCACAATGTCCTAGCATTAGGTGAATCGTGAACGTTAAACCTGCTAATATTGTTCTAAGATCAGGTCAATCAACGTCCACCACAAAAGAGCGTACCGTAATCCGGGGTATCATTGATCAGCGCGGTAACATTGATCGGAATGACTCATCTCGTGAAAAGTTCGTGTCATCATTTATTGATGGTACATTTCTAAATCATGAATGGTGCTTCTCTTTCTTATATTTATGATCTAATGAAAATTAAGATTTTTGCGAAAATTGCGTTTACCTTAGGCGTAAATTTGTCAACTTTTTGAAACAATGATTTAAATGGGGTTTCTGATTCACATAAGTTCTTAAAACGATATGAGCAACGAAATTGCGGTTCTTACCAAAAATGGCGCCAAAAACGATTCCGTTGTCAAAATTTTCATAATTATGCTCAATTAGGCAACATTGACAAATTACTGTAAAAATATAGAATTCCCTTAGGAAATTACCTAGCTTTAGGCGTATTCCGTGGTTCGAGGTGTTTTTAATTTTAAAATAACTCAAAAAGTAAATGACTTGTAAGCGTTTGGCCTTCATATTCAGCTTTGGGGGCCATGATTTAAGTAAGAAACGGCATTTTCAATATTACCGAACGTAGTTTCCACAGGAGATCAATGCTACCCATAGCAGCTAAATAAAAAAATCACTCAAAACATTTTTTTTGAACATGCTTGAATCTTTCAAAAAACAAAATGCAGTATATAGTCACGAGCTATGGGTGGCAGTACAATGCACACAGTGACCCGCAATACCGTTGTTTAAAAAAATGTCCATTATGCCAGGGCTTTATTGATGAGGTCATTATGCAACTCTGGGACAATTACAAAATCATTAGAAGAAATCGCGAGAAATCCTGATATAAAATTTCAATTTATGAAATGTTACAAGAAATACTCAACAGTACCAAAACACCTACAAAAGCGCCTAAAAGTTGACCAAGTGGTTTTCAACTATTACTTATTTGTTGCGGTTGTTATATTTAGATTTTTTTGCAATTCCGTTGCAAATCAATCAACTTTTCATTGAGAAGTTGACCAACATAACGGCCTACTTTTCCTACCAAATAAAACAGTGCTGAAAAGTGCTACTTTTCAGCACTCTTTTCGGTGTTGAAAAGTAGCACTTTTCAGTACTGTTTTGGTAGGCGTCAACCGAACAACCCAGTGTCCTAGTCTCTTCATGCCATGCTTATTGTTCGCGGCGTGTGAGTCGAGACGAGTCGTTCTCACCTCGGGTGACGTGATGTTAATCAAATGGAAGCGAGTCGACACCTCACCGACTCGTCTTGCCTTACATGCCGCACAGAAAAAGCACAATTGCATCTGATTCTTGAGTTTGTTCTATGTCTGGCGTGAGGTGTGAATTGTCGGTGTCGTATAGTGGTTATCACGCCCAATGGTATGCGTTCCCTAGTGTAGATGTAGTTGTGAACCTTAGAGGAAAACAATATGCACTCTGTCTCGAAAAACACCCAGAATCCGGGTGTAAATTTTGCAAATTGGGTAACATTTCCATATGCATTTTGATGAGTCTGGAAAGCGTGTGCAAGTTTATTTGAGGAAAACAAAAACAAAATGTGTATGACGAGCGTATGCTAGTCTACGTGTGTTCAAATGTCACTAAGCTCTATAGCGAGGTGACAATTCTAGACTCGAGCGAAGTGACTTTCCATTTGGTTTACATGGCGAGTCACTTCACTAGAGTCTACAT
Organism: Aedes aegypti; assembly: GCF_002204515.2. Lineage (NCBI taxonomy): Eukaryota > Metazoa > Arthropoda > Insecta > Diptera > Culicidae > Aedes > Aedes aegypti. The sequence continues at coordinate 256,335,800 of NC_035109.1, read as the reverse complement.
CTGTTGTGCGATCAGGCTCCGACACAGGTTGGCGATACTGATGTGGGGTCGGATCGTCCAGCATTTGTAGTCACTGTGCATTCTTACCTGTTCATTCCTCTAATAATCTAATATGGAATATAGATCTGCATGATAACGATGGAAACGAGAAGAATCGTGACATTCATGTGTCACAGCCTACGTGATTGAAAAATACTGAATTGAAACTACGCATGGCTGTATGCCCATGTGGGTTCTCTTGCAATGTTTGTTTGTGCTTTTAGAGTTCATCGAATTGAAACGGCATTTTTCGAAATAGCAAAAAATGTTCTATGCAACTCGTTGCAAAACTCGATTTTTTTCAGCACTCGTTGTATTTATCCAACTCGGCGAGCCTCGTTGGATAAATGTACAACTCGTGCTGAAAAAATCACCATTTTGCAACTTGTTGCATAAATAACTATTTTACAACTAAGGTTTAAGTAGGTATGTCTTATGCTTGGTGTACTGTAGCACAAAGAAAACCCAACAACAAAACACACACAATGTAAACAAGATTCTGACTGTAGTTCTTGAAAGTACACACCTATACTAGCAAAGCATACTTATATACTTCAAGCATCACGCTGATGCTGTATACGAAGACCGAGGTTTGTACACAAAATACAAGAGCAGGAGGATCGATTGTAGCTTATTAACATGATCAGCAAAGTTTCTATTTTTTATAGAAAACATAGTTTATGAATTTTGACTAAAAAATGTGAAAAATTGCCATTATTCGATGCTCAGATGACCCGGGAAGCAACACACTTTGTACAGTAGTCATAAGAATTTTATTTAGTCTCACATTAAACTTAGAATTAGCTTTATTTTAACTTTAGGGGACGAAATAATGTTGGCACAGAAGTAAACAATTGATGTCATATAATTCGTAAGGTGTGTTAGCAGCGTGTTGCTCCGTTGATGGACTGATCGATGCTCCTCCTCTCATCATCGTCGGTATCCGATGTCATTGTAGGTTGCATATGTGATAATTTCACTCTTCATTTGGTGAGTTATTTTGGGTAGTGTAGATGTAGAAAGTATTTGCACACAGATGAGTTTTGTTGTGATCGAACAGCCATATTTTCAGACTTTTCGTATATAAACACTACGAAAAAAATGAGATCACCAACACGGCATGTCCACAAAAGTTTTGCTGTTCTGTGTGAAGAACATTTCGCCCAATAAATCCAAATTTATGTTGATAATTCCAAATTTCGAACTTATCTATTCAAAACCCAAATAGGATTAGTATAGGGAACACATCAAGGAACAAGACAGAATTATTTTACATTCGATGACCTCGAAAATGTTGCACCGTGTAATTAGAGAATAAATCACGTGATTATTATTTTAGTCTATAATAGCACTTACATCAATCGCTTGTTGCAAATCTGCTCTGATAGGCTCTCGTCAATAAAATATCTGCACGGTTCAACAACATCTTCCTGATTATATTTGAATATTATTTTTGCAACTTTCTCTTTCGACATTCGCATTTAGTCACCAGCAAACTGAAGTATACCGTATTGGCAGATAATGGAGGAATTGCGTGTACAGACCAAGAATCAGCTGTAGAGGGTTAGTTTTGCCGAAGCTGGTCCGCATGTTGAGGCTACTCCTGCCGAATTCTATATCAAATCGGTCAGTCACAGAACTCGACCATCTATGATTTGCAGTAAATCTTGTACATGGTTTTGAGGATTCTACCCCATTACTCCGAATGCCATTAACCCGAACGCCATTACCCAGAATTCCAAAACCCCGAACGACCCATCACCCCGAATGACATTACCTAGAATTCCAATATCATGGGGAAATATCATCAATATCATCAGTTAATTCGGGGAAACAGCATTCGGGGTGATGGAATTCGGAGTAATGGTACGTTCGGGGTAATGGAATTCGGGGTGATGGTATTCGGGGAAATGTAATTCGGGGTAATGGGGTTAGAATCTGTTTTGAGATGGTAGTATACATTTTTTCTATACATAAATCGATTATTATGACGAATACGTTCTAAAAATGACGTATGGATTTTACAAGCAAAAATTTGAAAAAAAATGGTTCCGAAATTGTTGATATTAGAGAAAATCTATGGAGAAGTTGCAGTAAACCGTTTGGGCTACATATACTGATATTTTTTAATACGAAAAAAATAAGAAACAAAACTAAAATGTTAAATAATAGAAAAACCCTATTTTTATTGCATTTCTCAAATTTTCATTATATTATCTTGTTTGTCTCAGAATAAATTATGATCGATTTTCAAGATTTTTTTATTAAAATAGATACGTTATGATGATCAAATAATAATCTTGAAATTATTCTGAACCATTATGATTATCATGATAATTTCTCTAGAACTAGCAATTTTTGAGTTATTTGTAGCTTAACGCAAACATTAATTGGTCGGCGTTAAGTCAGAGTGGACCAAGTGACATTTTTGATATTTTGAGAAAAATGGGTTTAAAGTCTAACGCTCTGTAATTTTTGAACTCGTTTAAATTTCGGTTCAATATTTTTACACGTTTTTATGTTACTTTCAAACAATATAATGTGAAGTGATAATCATGAAAAATCATAATCCAAACCTCTGATAGAACGATTTTTTGATGGACTATGTGTACTTGGTCCACTCTGACTGAACCAAAGACCACCGTTCAGTGAGCTGGTTCACTCTGACTGAACAATTTCTTGAAACATATCAATCATTTAATGGTCAAATTGGGTGCATATCTCTAAGATAAACAGATTATCAAGACCCTTCGACACCAGTATCGTAAATTCTTAAATAACATATATAGTAAATACCGAAATCAGTGGCATTACGATAGCTTGAAAAGTAAGGTTTCGCAGAGTCAGGGCGTTGAAGACCAGAAATATTCAAATGTGCATTCAGTCAGAGTGGACCAACTGAAAATCTTGAGTACCGACCAAAATATGCTGGTCCAATAAGCGGATCGTAGGACATGCCATACATACACCATAGAACTACCGTAAACTTCTATCGGACTCTTAAATTTGTAACGGTTACGCGTCACGAGGTCAGAATGTCATAACAACTTAATCCACTTATGCGCCAAGTGAGCAAACCAAGTCTACCCACATGTGGATCAGCAAGATCTCCCAGCGAGACTCCTCAAGGCGAGTCGTGTTTCCTTAATTAGACTAATCCCGAACCAATCGTAAGGCAATTGCCGTTCAATTTCACCCAAAAAAACAAGGATCAACCGAAAGAACAAAATTATAACTTCAAGTACCGACAACGATCAAATTTTCTCATTTCTTACGTTATATTTCAGGCCTTAAGGGAATTTAAAAACTTCTTATCCATGGATATTAAAACGTATAGAGCTATAATCTTAAAACTACTATTGGTGTATATAGGTTTCTTTGCGAATGAGTATTTAACTTAATCAGCTAGATCTGACCTGTTTGAGCAGCATGCCGGTTAATTCCAACGATGTCACAGCAGGGGGGATACATACGGTATGTCGCGCAACACTACAGTTCACTCGGTGGCGGCTGCTTCACGGCTCTTCGTCGCAACGTGTTGCGAGTGGTGTGCGGCACCCACGGTAGAACCCGATCTCAGTGGTGAGCACCTATACCCTCGGCAGAATGGTGCGACGGCCAAACTACTTCGGCGGCGTATTGAATGATGGCCGAACTGCACGGCGGCTCGACGATCGGAACTACGCAGGTGATTGTCTTCGATTGCGTTTAAGCGATCCCGATGCTGTCAGTTCAAATGCTGATGGTTTCACGCTTTGCACCGATGGAGGGAGCTTCCATGAACGAGGACTCCTCTTGATATTCCCTTCGAGACCGCGGAGCACGATGCGAATTTGGCGACCGATCGTCTCCTAAGGGCGTGGATACCCTTGGGCCCTGGGATGCGCGAGGGTCGAATGCTGGCTCGACGACGAGGGCAGGCCTACAAGCCGCCGGGCTTCGGATTCGTCCCTAGAAACAACGACGGCGTGTCGCTATTTCCTGCACCCTACACCGACACCTTCACTTGAAGGATAATGATGTCCTTCAATGAGATAATACACATTCGCATTACAATTTTGCTCACATTCGCATTACAATATGGTATAAATAAAAAGTAGAGAGATATACCTGGTCCTCGAGGGAATTCTGCACCTGCACTACAGAATTGTGTGCAGTTTTTTTTTCAGTTTTTGTAACTTCAGGAGTTTTCTATAAATTCAGGTAATAATTATTTGATTTGCTTCTATTTGTTCTTCTAAATTTTACCCACACTTTGTACTCAAAAACTTTTCATTAGGGCCAATCAATTTAGCTTCACTTTTATCCACCTTAACTTCTCCTACTGTAAATACAATTTAGTTTAATTAATACATTTGGATTCAAAATTAGCATTAAATTACACGCACTTTAACTTTCTGATCGTCTTATGATACCACTTAGATTTCAACTTTTCATCTAAAGAACGTCTGACTGTTTCAACGACCGAACTGAGAAGACTTGATCGTAGTTTTTATTTTTCAATTGTGCCCCGACGCTAAGCCCGTTTTTTGTTCTGTAAGTCTATTGTATTTTAGAAAAACAACTCTTCAGTTGGCAGTCCAACTGATGAGCCTGATGATCATCGTTCTTAGGTGATGAAATAATCACAACAAAGTTACCAATCGAGTGGTTTAAAATTGTGGTTCAATCTCCCACTACTAGAGGCGCTCATGTTGTACAAAAGTTATCGTTTAACCCTTGCTGGTCCCATGCGTCAACTTAGGTTTTAAATTTTATTTTATTTTATTTTTTTTTGGCGTGAATGAATAGCGTTATGAAATGATAACCAAGTGTTCTTCTTGTAACACTGTTACAAATTGACTCATAAAATGCGATAATCAATCATTTTATTGCTTTTCAACACTTGGTCCGCTCTGTCTGCACAGAATTTGTTGAAATTTCTGACCACCCATCCGAATATGGTCGGCGTTAAGTCAGAGTGGACCAAGTGACATTTTTCATTTTTTGAGAAAAATGGGCTTAAAGTCTAATACTCTGTAGTTTTTAAACTCGTTAAAATTTAGGTTGAATATTTATACACATCTTTGTGTTACTTTCAAACAATATAACGTGAAGTGATAATCACGAAAAATCACAATCCAAACCTCTGATATAACTGTTTTGCGATGAACTATGCGTACTTGGTCCACTCTGACTGAACTGAAGAACACCGTTCAGTGAGTTGGTTCACTCTGACTGAACAATTTCTTGGAAAATAACGATCATTTAATACTTGCATGGTCAAACTACGTGCATATCTCTAAGATAAACATATTATCAAGACTCATCGACACCAGTATTGAAAGTTCTTCATTAATCCATATCGTCAATCCCGAAATCAATGGCATTACGATAGCTTTAAAATTAAGATTTTGCAGGGTCAGGGCATTGACGACCAGAAATATTCAAATATGCGTTCAGTCAGAGCGGACCAAGTGAAAATCTTGAGTACCGATCAAAATGTGCTGGTCCAATAAGCGGGTTCTAGGACATTCTTTACATACACCACAGAACTACCATAAACTTCTATCGAACTCTGAAATTGACTCAAAAAATACCATAATCAATCAGTTCATTGCTTTTCAACACTTGGTCCGCTCTGTCTGCACAGAAATTGTTGCAATTTCTGACTACCCATCAAAATATGATAAATGGCCAAAAACCAAAATCAAATGCATCGAATCAAGTAAAATTTATGAATTCCTATTGAAAGATAAATAGAAGCATCATTCGATGTCGAAAAATCTGACAAATCTCTTGAAATATTTTTAATTTCCTCGCATTCCTCAGCGCGCTGATCATTTTCGCTGTTATGGTTATAGGCACTTGGTCCACTCTGACTGCACACTTTTATCGATTTTTATTGATCATCCAAAGTAAATTTATTGCATATCTCTCGCATTTTACGAGATTTATCAAATCTGATCAAAGTGAAATGGAGGTAAGGTAATTTCGCATCTAATGAAAGAAAAATCCAGTTTTCCCAAGTTTTGTACTTGGTCCCCTCTGACTTAACGCCGACCAATTGATTAAATAATAAAGTTGGTAGTTTTCATGAGTTATTCGTGATTTTTCATCAAGAACAAAAGGTTTTCGAGAGTAAAGGTTTATTTCATTGTATTGTTGTTATTGTTCTTGATGGAGAAACACGAATCAATTATTAAATGGCCTATTTTATTACTGATATAATATTTTTGCATTCAACCACAAATAACTCGAATATTAACATTCTTAGCTAAGTGATCATGATAATCATTTTTATTAAAAATAATTTCAAGATTATTGTTTCGACCTCGACACGTATTTGTTTAACAAAAAAAAAGGGTTCAAGAATCGACCAAAACTTTCCCATCATGGAACTTTGTCCTAAACATCTTATTTCATTTATTTAGTTAACAGGGAGTCGATGCCGGTTATGGACCTTTTGCGTATTATGGACCCCCTACAGAAAAACATAAAATAAACACTCAAAGCAACCTCTTTCCTATGACAGTCATCCGGGGGAACTTCAATTGCATTGTTAGTCAGCAGTTTCAGGCAAAATATTTGGTTCGAGGCGCATAAACACAGATATTTGAACAGTTTTGTAAATGAAACCACATGAGAGGGTCCATAATAAGCATTTCCAAGCATTTTCTGCTTCTAAGGGGTCCATTAGTAGCATTGAAACCCTATTGAAAAACTGCATCAACAATTTCACGTCATAATACTCGGTTCGTAGCCGCATCCATCCTCGGTTTTGCCTCATGCTCGCCAAATCGATACGCACTAGATCCGCCCACCTAGCTTGCTGCGCTCCACGCCTTCATGTACCAACCGGATCCGACGCGTACACCATCTATGCAGGGTTGCTGTCCGGCATTCTTGCAACATGCCCTGCCCATCGTATTCTTCCAGCTTTGGCTACCTTCTGGATACTGGGTTCGCCGTAGAGTTGGGCGAGCTCTTGGATCATTTGCCACACACCGTTTTCCGACGTTCGAAGACTCCAAGTGCTTGCAAGTCCTTCTCGAGAATCGTCCACGTTTCATGCCGGTAGAGAACTGCCCGTAGAGTGTTTGCACATGGTACATTTGGTGCGGGTGTGAATCTTTTTTGACCGCAGTGTCTTGTGGAGGCCATAGTAGGCCCGGCTTCCACTGATGATGCGCCTCCGTATTTCACTGCTAACGTTATTGTCAGCCGTCAGCAAGGATTCAAGGTAGACGAACTGGTCCACCACCTCGAACGTATCCCCGTCTATCGTTACACTGCTACCTAGGCGAGTACTTTGTCTTGGTCGCATTCACCACCAGTCCAACTTTTGCTCCCTCGCGTTTCAGGCGGATGTACAGGTTTGCCATCTTTTCAAATGTTCGGCCGTCCATATCATCCGCGAAGCAAACAAATTGACTGGATCGCGTAAAAATTGTACCCCTGCTGTTAAGCCCGGCTCTCCGCATAACACCTTCTAGCGCAATAATGAACGACAGGCACGAAAATTCATCATCTTGTCGTAGTCCATAGCGGGATCAAAACGAACTGGAATGTTCGCCTGAAACCTACACACAATTTTGCACATCTTCCATCGTCGCTCTCTGCAGTCTTGTGAACTTCCCAGAAAAGCTGTTCTCATCCATGATTTTCCAAAGCTCTACGCGCTCGATACTATCGTATGCCGCCTTGAAATCGATGAAAAGGTGATCCTTTGGGACCTGGTATTCATGGCATTTTTGGAGGATTTGACGTAAAGTAAAGTAAAGATCTGGTCCGTTGTTGATCGGCCGTCAACGAACCAGCTTGATAACTTCCCACGAACTCGTTTACTATAGGTGACAGATGACGGAAGATGATCTGGAATAATACTTTGTAGGCCGCATATAGAATGGTGATCGTTCGGAAGTTCTCACAATCTTACTTGTTGCGTGTCTTGTAAATGGGGCATATTACCCCTTCCTTCCACTCCTCCGGTATGTTTGGCCAGGACCCATCCCTACGTTGTATTGTTTTCCGAGAGCATCAAAATCCGTAGGAAATCACCAACACAGAAAACTAACTACAGAGGATGATTTATTTCCTCCGAGGCACAAGCTGACACTCGGAGGGTCAACGAAACACCCATGTTCTGTTTCCAAGACGGTGCAGACAAATGACCAGCCTATCCTGGTTCATCTTTATGAGTTTAGCTACGATACCATCCTTACCAGCAGTTGTATTTATCTTGAGCTGGTGAAAGGCATCCCTTAACATCCAACTTTCCTCTGTTGTCCCGGCCTTCATTGCCTGTGCTCTCTGCGTCATGCAGGTGTTTGTCGAAGTGCTGCTACCACCTTTCGATCACTTCACGCTCATCCGTCAAAATGCTCCCATTCTTATCCCTGCACATCTCGGCTCGCGGCACGAACCCGTTGCGGGATGCGTTAAGTTTCTGACAGAACTTACGTGTTTCTTGAGACCGACACTCTGTTCCATGTCCTCGCACTCCGTCTCCTCCAGGCGGCGTTTTTTCTCCCGAAAGAGGTGGGTCTGCTGTTGCTGTTTCCGTCTATAACATTTCTCGGTCCCTTGCTGCAGCATGACAACCCGCACTGCATTCTTCTCCTCAAGAATCTGCCTACATTCTTCGTCCCAAACATCTGTATACAATCGAAATGAAAGTTTAAAAAATATATCAAAACTGGGGTTTTTGTATAAATAAAAAAAAAAGTTTTAGTGTTAAATTTTTCATCACAAAAAAAAATATTTTTTTCATGTTCCCCAAACGGTTCATTAATACTTTTTCATAGAACGTTTTCTTCTAAAATTAACAGTTTTGGCGCTTTCGACTCATTCTGGATGGTTTCTCCATGAACTAATACCGTAAGGTGATTATGGGGAGGAAGAAAACGGTCTGAGGCCAAGGATAATGACCGTATATCTTCTATTTTCACAAGGGTATTTTATAGTCAACTTGCTTGCGATGAACTCTCTTTTGGCGTATAATGCGGTTATCTAACAATTAACGAATCCGATAAGGCGTGAACATATCGATCGCATTACCAATCAAAGGTGACTCCTGGATCGTTAACTTATTCCACTAACACAATATCCAATTTCGCGAAATCGTGTGTTTCCATTATCTCTAATAATTACCTTAATTGCAAACCTTCCGAGATTTCAATAAAAAATGATTATTTATTACGCACGCTTTTTAATTGATTTACAGATCTTTCAAATTAAATTGTCAAATAGACACTCCTCAGTTTATCGCCTCAGGGGTGTATCTACAGATTCGCCCCTCACAAAAATTTCTCTACTAAACTGAATTATAAACTTACAAATCCAATCTTGTTTTTATTTCTTAGTGCTGTACTAGTTCAATAATCTGAGAATTTTTTTTTGACGTTCATATTTAAGTGTACATATAAACATTTTCCGATGGAATGCATATTTAATTTTACTGAATAATAACTGAACTGGAGAATACTAACTAATCATACATTATTTTTTTCCTTCATCACTGTGATGTTATTCCCCTTGCAGATACTCAAAGAAGCCTCTCTCAGCCGATAGCCATCTGTAGAAGCATGATAAATGTAATCATTCACCTCTACGATGTGGGACACTGAAGGATAATAATAAATATCCGTTGGCTTGCACCTCCCCTCTGCTCAAGCAACTAGCAATGGCTTACCTTAAAAGGTCTCATACTGGTCACTGGATCTGTTGGAAAACAGCGATGTAAGATATCAATCGGGGACCACACAGATTATCTGCAAACGATTACTCGTGCCATCAGTATCACGGAACGTTTTCCATATTTAGACAGCCGTTTTTACCCATTCACAGTAGAATCCCCCTTTCATCTAGTCGCACGACGAGGAAATGCATTTTTGGATCGATAAGCGCTCGCAAGCTTGTGGTTTTGGTAGAGCACGGGTGGCAGCTTCCCTGTCCGGTGGTGGAGGGCTCGGTTTCGGGCATCCCAGACGAATACCCAGAAAATCAATGGTTACCCCAATACATCGGTTTCAAACGGTCGACTGCACCAGGCCTCATCTCTATCGACAACAGCAACAGCAGCAGCAGCAACAACAGCAACAATCACAGAACAGCAGTCATCACCAAAATTACCACCAGCAACAGCATCAACAGGCGAGCAGTAATCAGTCGCACATTCAGCATCATCAAGCTCAGCTTCATAGCAGTGGCCACTACAATCAGCATAATAGTATAGTTTCGCCGCCAACGCATCACTCACAGGTCTCGTCGCAAAACCATCACCTTCATCAACAGGCACAGCAGGCAAATAGTTACCATGTACCAGTTGCAGTTAATCACATTTATAGGTACGTACACGTCAGGAGCGGATTACACTATTTTTATCATCGTTTCCGGGAAATAAGATACAGCAACTCCCTGAAAGGTACAACTTAAAATTCCGGTGGATGAAAATTTAAAGATATTTTTATAAATCAATCGATATTCTTAGCGGACGCATTCAAAAGTCACTTTTGAAATGAAGCACAAATAAGAGCGTCTGGAGTCTACTAAGAATATTGGCAGGAGATTTTTGATCGTCTTTTCGAGAGTCCGAAAAGAAATTTCCAAGAAGAATCTTGTCAATATTCAACAACAAAAAATCAGTTCAAAAGTTCAACAAAAATTCCTGCTAGTAGTTTGGTGAAAGAGTACGAAAGATTAGATTTGCTTAGAGAACTGTCTTCGAAGATTTTCACACGATTTCAGAAATTTATCTGAGTATCACTGAGTACATCTGAGATTCTATCAGAATCCGCAAAATTCTCGGCTAAAAATTTCCGAAAAATTATCCAAATTTTATCTTTGTTAGCTGCTTTATTTTATTAACTTTCTTCTTAGACGCCAACGGCCGTTGAACAATTTGTTAAAATTAAAAAAAAAAATCGTTCGCCAAATTTTTTTTCAAAAATGTTCATGGATTTTACCAGGAAGCTGATCAAATTGTCATAAAACAGATGCAAAACAAACAAGAGAGCATGTGCGCTAAGAATCATTTGTCCCAAGTTTTGCGGATTGGAATAAAATCTCACGAAAAATTTTAATGACAAACATAGCAGGCAACATTCGGGGACTATCGAAATACTTAGAAATCCTTTTTTTAAAGTTGCCACAGGAAATCGAGTTGATATTCAGAAATTTTCCATATAAAACTAGAATTTGAAAACAAAATTTGTTTCCGTGGCAATCTGGAATCAAACCAAGAACCTTGTGATTGATATTCCCGTACGTACACACCCCTGCTTCTTCTTTCTGGCGTAACGTCCCAACTGGGACAAAGCCTGCTTCTCAGCTTAGTGGTCTTATGAGCACTTCCACAGTTATTAACTGAGAGCTGTCTTTGCCAATTGACCATTTTTGCATTTGTATATCGTGTGGCAGGTACGATGATACTCTATGCCCTGGGAGTCGAGAAAGTTTCCAACCCGAAAAGTTCTTCGACTGGTGGGATTCGAACCCACGACCCTCAGCTTGGTGTTGCTGAATAGCTGCGCGTTAACCGCTACGGCTATCTAGGTCTCTTTTATCCGTACACCCCGCGCCTATCAATATTGCAATAGGTAGTCGTTCCATCTTTAGTAAGTCGAAATGTATGAATTTCGATAGTTCAGTTCGCTGAATTTTGTTATGTGGAGGAAGATCTCGAAAATTGTAATGCAAAGCCACGCACGCGGTGATCAATCATTGTCATATTCTGTTCAAGTTGCGATAAACTGTTGTAGCGGAATAAGATAGTTGCAACAAAAATCAATTTATTGACAATTCACTGGCTAAGTATAAAGTCGAAAACTATGTCAGAAATTTTCAATGGATATCACTGCACGGAGTAAACAAAAAACGCCTATTTGAGTATTTTTAACTTATTTTTGAGTTATTTTTTTCTCCCTATTTCATTCGCTCCTTCTATTGTTGTCAAAGAGCGAATAGCAAAACTAAAATATAAAACCTTAGTGCGTTACCGTGTGGGATCGCTACGCCCATGTCCATTGCCCTCTTAAAAGTCCATGTAACCATGTAACACGTCCAAATTTGAAAAACAGGAACAAATAAAATGACCCGATTTTGTCAGGTTCCCCATTTTGTCAGTCTAAAATTCATCGAGGGGCTGACAAAATCGGGTCCTTACTATTAATATAAATAAAAATACAGTTTTAAAATTACACTTCTTATTACAATAAGTCATAAGATGTTGTTCATGCTAGTTTGGTACAAGTAAGCCATGATTTGAAAATTGTAAAAATCCAAATCAGACCGCTCAACATTGTAATGATAGGTTTGTGTGCCTTCTTAGTGATTTGCTAAGAAGAGTGAGAATAGTTTCCAACATGTTAATTGTCATATTCGCCCTTTCCTGAAACAACTGTTTATCATGATGACTTCTTATATTGAGTATTTGTAACTCCGCTGGAGTAATTGCAATTTCTGAACAGTACAAAAACTGTTTGGGAGGATTATTGTGCTGTACGGATTTTGATTCATCATTCCAAATTGAATCTTAATCCGTACAGTGCAAAACTTCAACACATCACGTTTTAGCCAATAAATCTGATAGTATGAAGCTGAAATATGACGCTGATGATTTAAGAAAAAGCGTTGAAGCAGTTTACAATGACCAATAATTCCCGAAAGCTGCGAATGCTTTAGGTATTTTGAAAATCACCTTCAGAGATGCGGTAAAACAGGGGATAGACAAAACTTTGCCCAAACTCAAATGCTTATAACTTTATGAAATTGGATGCATCCAGAAGCAGTCGATGGCAAATTTAGTCTAGATTCAGGAACTTGCTTGACCATGAAAATTGGCCATTGGACACCGGAGATGTTCCAAACATTCTGAGATCATGTCCAAATGACATTTTTTTTTTCTGTCGCTTGTATTTTTGTGCGACAGATGTTTACAGTTTTTCTGGAAACTAGAACTTATTGGAAGTTCAATGCCGGTGAACGCTTTTTCGATAGAAATCTTCAGATATATGACCATTTCCGTAAAACTGGATCCGGAAAATATGGTCAGTCATATTTGTATTGCAAATCATGTAAATATTATCTAGAGCTATGTGTGGGCATTAAACATCAAAATTATGCATTCAGCAGCACCATTATATGCACAGACCACTATATAGTAGGTTCCAGGTGCCCTGGGGGAAGTGGCCAATTAGGAGCATGTCTGGAACCATATCAATATGGGTGTCAAACTTCTAGATTTATGAAGGTAAAGCTCCCGGAAGCATTTTCAGAACCAGCGATGGCTAGACCACTGTATAGCAGGTTATAAGTGCCCTGGGAGATGTGGTCATATTCCAAATTAGCCACTTCTCTGAGGGCTCTTGGATTCTATTATAAAGTGGTTATTACATTTTGTTGTTCTGAAAATGCTTCACATCCTCCAAGGTCCATGGTAGACGGTGATTTTAAAACTTAAACTAAAAATAAATATTAAGCTTAGTTACCCCAATTGATATGATTTCGTACATATGTGAAATTGGCCACTTCCATCGGGGTACTTCGAACCTACTATACAATGGTCATGGCAGCCAGTGGTTCTGGAAGTGCTTTCAGAAGCACCACCTTCGAAAATCTTTAATATTTGATACCCATATTGAAGTAACTTCGGATATGCTTTGATTGGGCCATTTGGAATCTGGGAATCTGCCGTCATTATTCCGTCGATTTTCACGAGGCTTCCTACTCCACTCCATGAAAAACACCTCCAGACCATCACATTTCATCACATCACACCTCCATGCGTCACCGTTCCTTGGATGTAGCGCTCCTGAAGCTCGAGCTGTTTAACCGAAAGCGGCGGGCTCGTGTGTGGTGCAGAGCGCCACATCCAAGGAACGGTGAAGCATGGAGGAGGAAATGTGATGGTCTGGGGGTGTTTTCATGGAGTGGAGTAGGAAGCCTCGTGAAAATCGACGGAATAATGACGGCAGATTCCTAGATCAATTTCTGATTTTCTTTTCTTTTTCTTTGAGTAAAATTCTTTTTTATCAAAATTTCGTAAGTGCAACTTTAAAAGAATATCAAAAATAAAATATCAAAAAAGATTTAAGTGTGTTAACTTTAATGTGAACCAAATCAATGAGAGAAATTCGAAATCTGGTGAGGTGGGCACTTTATTTTGCCTCTCAGTGTATGTTAAATGTCTCTATCCCATTATTAATAGAAAATCAAAACTTTGTCTTAAGAACAAGCTTTTGATATTCAAACAAATCTTCTATTGCCACGATTAATGCGTTATATGTTTAGGTTAAGTATATTCAAAGCGTTTTTTTTCTCTTATAAGCAGGTGAAATCAACTCACCTGTAAAAAATCTGAACTGCTACGGCAAATGAAATGTGATATGTTGTTAACAAAATGTTAATAAAATCTTAAATTTGTTTTACCAAATTAGGATGATAGTGTTGTCTAATAACACAGAACACCAAGATATGAGAAATGAATGTAATGTGCCCCTGGAATTGCAAAGCTTCACAGTAGATGGCATTGATCCCACCAAAATTTCGAAGATTACTAACGAAATTCCAATCAATGATTTCCATAAGAATTCAAAAGATTCATAACCGGAAGCCCATACATTTCTTCCAGAATTGCCACGTAATCCTAGGATTTTATCCGTAGTTCTGGAGAAATTTCAACAAGAACAACACTTAGAAATCTTAGACCCCCACCCCAGATAACTAAGTGGTTTATGGACAGTCCCTTTTTACTTCTTCGATTACAATTAAAACAACCATTTGGGAGCTTTTATATCAGGTTTTATTGCCAATAGTAAAAGCTTTGTTTTATGCACAACATAACCTGACTTTTGTTTTATTTAATTTACAGCAATTCATCATCGCATCCGAATGCAATCGAAATCGATCAGAACAGCGGGACGCTCGGAATCGGAACGCTGAACCAACATGTGCCCCACGTTGGACATGATGCTCAACTGCTGCCAGCACATCTCAAATGCGGCATGTGGGCTTCACTTGCCCTGGCGACGGTGTTCGTCGCGGGAGCCAAATTCTACTTCGACCATCAGGTGCCATCAGGAGAAAAGATTTCAAATGCATGAATTTCTGATATATAATCCATCTCCTTTCAGGGTACCGGACTCGAAGTGCTTATATTTTGCGCATTCTCGGCAACGTTTTTCCTAGCAGCATGCACAGTTTCACTTTGTCGACGTCCACGGGATATGCAAATGCCCGTTAATAATGTGATATCGGAGACGATCTCCAATGGAGACCAAAACTCCCTACAGGTAGGCACAGCGCTGCACAGTGGGAAACAGTATGGACCCGGCACCTAACTTATGCGGCTGTTTGTGATTCCCGAAAACCTTTTTCTTTTCTTAACGTCTCATAACGTCCTTACTGGGACAGAACCTGCTTCTCAGCTAACACTAAGCGAACACTTATGAGCACTTCTACAGTTATTAACTTACTTTACCCAGTTATTAACTTAACTTTCCATTACGAAAAGATCCTGGACCGACCGGGAATCACACTCAGACACCTTCAGCATGGCTTTGCTTTGTAGCCGCGGACTCCAAGCACTCGGCTAAGGAAAGAATATGAAAGTTTTCGAGAATTACAATCAGCCGTACGAATTCGGTGCCAATTTGTGTCCATATTTGCCCACTGTTTGATGAATTGCAACTGAATTAATCTCTTTATTTTCATTCCAGAACAATCCGGACCTAGTGAGCGGAACTCCTGCGACGCTATTAAATGGCAGTCTCGGAGGGACACAGCAGAATTCGCTGGGTGTGCTGGCACCTCCGCCTCCCTACCATATTGCCATTCTGCTGCCGGAAAGTACGAAGGAAACGGATGAAACGCCGCCGCCATCATACGATAAAATAGTGATATAATAATTATTAAAACAGAATCAACTTGATACCGTATGAGTTACAATTGCACACCCATCCGCATATGGTCATGGCCTATATTTATATGGAAGCCCACGATATGAAGCCCTTTGAAAACTTCAATGCTGTGCAACTGGGGTGTACTTTATGAGTAGCCGTATTTGGCGCGGTTGTTTTCCAGAATGGTTTTCTGGCGCTTGTTCAAATTAAGTCATGTTAAGTAAGCATGCTTGTTAGTTGCGTTTGTTAAGATGATTTTTTGTTGATACACTTGCATTGCAATCTTCTGTGGGATTTAGAACAGTACAAGCAAAAGCAAGAGTTAGAAGATTTCTTGGGAAATCACTTGATTTCTCTCTTAGTTAGAACTTTTATTTGAAAAGCAGAAATTATCAGTTGGTGAATAAGTCTACCACCAATTCAAGTTTTCTATCAATTATATTCATGTCGTACGCGAAGCAAACCAATTGACAGCTGAGTTATCTTTGTCTTATCCAGCAAATTTTTATAGTCCATCTCTTCCAGGCGGGCGGTTCGCTGTATAGATCAAGTATTCTTCCTAGATGTATGGAACCAAATTATGAAATCCCTGGGAGGTTTCTGAAAAAATACTGGACGTTTTCTGACGAAAACCCTGGTACGATTATGATGAGAATCCTGAAAATATTATAATAAGAACCCTTTGAAAAATCTCTTTGAGAATGCCGGAATTTCAGGTGAGATCTCTGCAATGTCTCTTATGAGAATCCTAGAAAGTTTGAATATAATCGTTGAAAGATGTAATATGAATCTTGAAAGAATTATCCAAATCTTGAAAGAAAATCCAAAACAATTTCTGAAAAGAATCCGGAAAAAATAATAATCAGAATACTGGAAGGATTTGAATACAAAATCTGGAATGATTCTGATGGAAAATTAGAAAGATTTTGATGAAAATTCTTTAGAGATTCTACTGAAAGTGGATTCTGATGAGAACTGCGAAAGGATTCTGAAGATTTCTACGAGGATTCTGATAAAAATGTCGAGACATGATCTCTGTTTTGAATCCTGAGAATGCTGTGAGGGTTGTGAAGAGAATTCTGATGATAATCTCGAGAAAATTCTAAACAGAATCCTTAGAGAATTTTGATGAGAATCCTGCGAGGGATCTTATATGAATCCTGTGATGATTTTGATAAGAAAATTCTAAACAGAATCCTTAGAGAATTTTGATGAGAATCCGGCAAAGAAACTTAAATGAATCCTGTTAAGAATTCAGTGAGCATCCTGAGCAGATACTGATGAGGAGTCTGCGAGGATTCTAAAAGATCCCAGAAATTACATGAGAACCTTTCTAGGATTCTCATCCTTTCTTCCAGGATTCTCGATGGAATCAAACTTTCAAAAATAAATGATTGGGACATTATTACTGAACCTGAGTTACAGCACGATGAACGAATTAATCTGAAAAACTCATGTTTAGCTTCCGATAGTTTTGTCTTCACGAAACAATTGGACTTTATATCTCGTGATGAAAATTTGCTTCAAGTTTTCATTTATATGCCAATTGATGCCGTTAAAAATATTAATTTGAACTCCGAAACCAAATACCGGAGCTTTTGAACAAAATCTAAAATGGTCACTATTAGTTCGAAACGTCCCAACTTCTACTCTAGAAGTTTTCATTTGCTGAAGCAATTTCATTTGATGTTTCACATAATGGGAATTTTATAATTATAAAAATCGTTTTTTTAATCAAGAACGGACTTTAAAGCCGACCAGAAAGGCTTCCGATAGTCATTTTTTATCGAATAAGTTATTTTTTCATTTGGCACAGTATAGAAATAAACATTTGATTTGGATTAGTTCTCGGGGATCGTATACTCAGACTGGTGTGGTCCTGTGTGATGTGTGTGACTGAACTGGTGTCCTGTTTCTGAACGTGTCAAGTGGCCAAGTGGTTTTATTGTGGTTCAAAAATGTTATTATGTTATTAAATTATGTTATTCGCAAGACTTGATACATACTATATTAGAGTGGTTCATAAAATCGTTTTTGCTCCACACCGCTCATTCGATCCTAGATCAAATTCTGAGCTCATTCGGATGAAAACTGAGACTGCACAAGTCCATTGAAGTTTATTTGGGAATTACTATGGGAAAAGCAAGCAGTTCATTCAATCGGTCATAGTGTTTGCCCATGTGCTCTTGGGGATTAGAACTACGTTGATACTGTGAGAAACAATAGTCAGCTATAACTTTGCCGAAGACCGTTTTTAAATCGGACGCCACTTTTCCCATGGTAATTCCCATATCAACTTCAAAGGACTTGTGCAGTCTCAGTTTTCATCCGAATGAGCTCAAATTTTGGGAGGACGCTCAGAATTTGATTTAGAATCGAATAGGCGGTGTGGAGCAAAAACGATTTTTTGAACCACTCTAATACTATATTCATATAGTTTGACATAAATACATTCCAAATATATTGAAATTTTATAAAGAATTACTTGTGAAATAAGAGGTTAACACTAAATTTCCGGCCGTGTATCCGGGTTGGCCACCGTTATCCAAATCTGTTTTGATGCATTAGTTGCAACTAATCCCCTACACAATACTGTTACAATTTTGAGTCAAGAGATATGAGCAAAAGAGTGCGGAAAAGTAGTCCACGCCTTTGTGGGTTAATTAATTCGTATTTTATGAGTTTTCGGCACATTTATTTAATACCCTTATATTTGAACAAGCGTTAGAATTCCTTCAAATTTCAAATGTAACCATCGTTTATCTATTGTTTGAATCTAAAGACCAAAGTTAGTTGTTCATAGAACAATCTTTATTGGTTGTCTTTTGGTTGGAAGGGTAGACAGGATAGGTTAACTCATTTTCCAAAGCAAAAAAAAAAATCGATTAAAATCATTGAAATATCTTCTCGTAGATATTTGTATCTCTCGCTCGATGTTACTTTAGGATAAGACTCTAGATTAAGCCAAACTACTTATAAATACCGCGGAAAAGAGGAACAAAATGCTCACAATCTATATGCCTATGTCATTTAAATAGAGAAAACAAAAATAACAATCGATATTATTTATCATCTGGAATCGATTCCTATTATATACATACATTCAGACATGGTAGTATGACGTGAGCGGGAGTCGCATAGGAACTCATGGGCGATATAAACGTTTATCTTAAGTTATATGCGCTCCAACAATCTGTACACTGCTGCGAGTAGGTATAAGCAAAGAGGCGTAGAGGAATTAGTATTTCCTTACTGGAACGAGAATGGTGAAAAATCGTAGGATTGGTTCGCGATAGGAAGCTTCGTGCCACTGATGTACAGGATGCGGCAGCTGGCACAGCAGTTGTGTTAGTATTCAAATATAAAATTGGATAATTGAAATTTTAATAAATTTTATTATCGATAGAAGGGTTTTAGTACTTGTGAAAGAAACGATCAGTAACTCAGTAACGGTACTTACTCCAGAGCTGGAAATAGTAATACAGTACTGACATTCATCATCGCTTCGTTTGTAATTAAGTCTTTCAGTAATGTTTAATAATTTTTCAATTTTAATTTAAAGTTAAAAAGATTTGTTTTATTTGATTTAGCAAACTTTTTTATTTCAAAGTTAGACTGTTACAATTAGGCATCTATTGTGTTTTTGACAAATGTTTCAAAATTCGTTGATTGGAAATTTTTGAATTTTGTTTTTGCTTCGCACAAATGAGCGTATTTCTGTAGCGAAATATTTCTTTTTTGGGCCTTTATACATAAGAATTACCCGCAAGTTCAGTACTCTCGGAAAAAATCATAATTTTAATGAAAATCGTGAAGTATTCCTAATTTCGTATCAAAATTCCGATTTTTATCAATTTTAAGGATTTTGATATATGAAAGGAATTTTACAGCTCAATTGAAATCTATAAGATCGTCAAAATAGCGTTTAATCATCTACTATAACGGCTAAACATCAAAAGGTGAAGATTAATCAAAAACGCTTCTTGAAACACATACATTTAAAGCATGGTCGAATGAAATTTAGCCAGTGTTACGTATGCTTGCGTGTAGCACAACATTCAAAGGTTGTTGTTCAGCATAGTGTTTGCATAAAATGTGTGATATCCTTTGCGGAAAAAAAAACAAACACAGTTAATTTCATATCCCAGCTGGAAAGGCCACGTTGCTAGTTTAATTTCGGTTTGCTCCCCTCAACTTTATCCGATTGTTTGAAATATTTTCAAAGGACTATGTGATATCTATTTACAATCTAATTAAACAGTGGAAATTAATCCTCACACATGTGATTTTATTCATCCAACTAGAGCAGACTGGAGTTTTTGTTTGTCATCATCTGGCTTCCTTATCTTACATCCAATTCATCGGTCAAAGTTTTAAGCTTCTTAATCTCTTTATGGATTTAAATCAAAATGAATATGGAAAAAGTCCATAATTAATGGAAATTCCCACAGCGCATTTAACATCTCACATGGTGTTGGAGATTACACTGTCCGTAGTGGGGGTCAAAGAGTAAACCTTTCGGACACTCACGATCTGTGGCCACTCCTTGGAAGCACTGAATGAACTTGCTGCATGCACCGGCCACTGGCATGTTACGGAAACCGATGGTAGGGCACCTGACACACCTTGCCCTACTGGGACGATCACAGATCTTCTCCTGTGCGTTGTAATGCAATCCTGCTGGACAACTTATTGAAATAGCTTTTCCACTATTGCAGAAATAGTAGTAATTGCACCTGGATGGATCTGGTTGGGTACTACCGTTCTGCTGCCCTAAGCAGCTTTGAGCAAACGAATGACTCACAAAAAGTAAGCATGAGGTAATGAAAAGCACTGTTTCAGTGGAAGAAAGACAATTAATACATGCATTACAAAGACAGTTGTGTTACCTTCACTTACATTTCATTTTGTATGATGTCTACTCTAGCTGTATTTTGAAAGATATTGAGGTCGTTTGAGACATCACCCGCTATTTTATTGATTTGCCAATTGTCTACAGAAGTTCTGTTCTAGATAAATAGAGACATTTATTTTCCATTGTTGATAACCACATGTAACAACAACGTATCGAATTTTTATCAGGCAGCAGTCGAAGTCCATGAATCGAAAATTTATCAAGCAACGCATACAATATCTATCTATCTTTACTATGTATCATCTACTCCGAAGACAATTATTACTACTTTTTTATTATCAGAAATGACGTTACTGATAACGTCTCGGACGAACTATGCTGGGGATTTTTAGATATTCGGTAAGAGCAACGTGTATGATAAGACACACGTTTTTTTTTCTTGTCTCATATATTTGATAGCTATGGCACCTTAGGGGAGCTTCCTCAGCCTTGCAATAAAGGCCGCAGCTACAAAGCAAATCCATGCTGAAGGTATCTTGGTTGGATTCCCGGTTGGCTTAGAATTTCTTTTATGATGGATATTTTCTTGACTTACCTTTAGTGTAATTTCTCTAAAAGTTATAATAAAAACAATAATTATCTATAATAATGTTCAAAACAATAATAATACACATTACTTTATTTCCAAATCTCGAAAACATAACGTATCAAATATAACATGTTTGCGGGTCTCCAGAATCAAATAATGTGTCTCAAGTAGATTTGGGGTTGTTGAATGTGAAGCCGATCTCAGAAAAGTTCCAAAGCTTCACAATTTTAAGTTACAGGTCGGCAAAGTTGTATCAAATACTGGTTTCATTGATGTTTACATGACTCTTAAGCTATGATTTATCAAACTTTTTAGTGATCTAATCCACCAAGCATGCAGAATATTACTCAAACTTTCATATAATATAATGGGCTTTAAATTGGACGATTAAACTTAGATTAAATCTACTTTTCCAGCATGCATGTAGTCTCCACACAAAAATTCTTCGTTGCTCTTTTATGATGGAATACAATATTTTTCTCAACCATCTAACAAATAACTTTTGAGCTTCGAAAATATTATGCACATTGTCTATAAGTTTTGTTTAACATATGAAGTTTGAATTCTCTGGCAAATTAAGCAAATTATTTGCCATACCAGCAAGCATGGGAAACCAGGCTCACGGTGTGCTGGAACACACATATTATCGAACTTGCATGAACCTCAGATCTTTTTTCACTAAAAGTTAGCCTTGGTAGTCCAAAAAAGATTGTTGCATATTAAAAAATCTTTCATCGGCAAAAAAATGAAAAAAGTCGATTTTTGTATTTTTGACCTTTCCCCATATATGGGTTTATAGAAGAATATTAGAGTTACACTAATTTTGATGAATTTCAACGGATAAACACCAATTTGACATATCTTGAACATAAAGTAATTATCAGACATTTCAAATTGAGCATAATTTCTTCCTACAATCACACAATATGACCAGCCCATCGTGGTATGCCGTTTGTCATTGACTTCAGTCATTGACATGACCTTATAAAAATTTAGAGTAAACATACTACAACTCATCATGCCAAATAATTTGAATCATTGGAATTCTTTATCGGATATGAAACTTTATAAAGATAGTTAAAATTGTACAATTACATAAAGCTATAAAAAGAGCATTACTCTTTTTTGATCTTGTATAGCATTTTTACTATTACTGGCCACGTTGTTTAAAATTTTTATGAAATATTGAAAGATAAAGAAAGATTTTTACGTAGAGCTCATTGCGATATATTTACATCCAAAATTAGAGCTTATACAATTTTTATAAAATAACGTTATATATACAGAAAATGTAAGATTTGAAACCAAAAAAATCAATGATAGCCTTACATGTGTAACAATTTTATGCAATACCTGTAAAGTTTTCACGCAAAATTGTATTGGAATCTTGCAGCCGCTGGTTGGGTGCATTTTTCACATCATTGTCGTATCCTATGTTACATTCACCTACCTGAAACTAAATACTTAAATTTATGTTTTATGTTTATGACATAATCTCGCTCTTATATTATAAAGCCATTCGCTGTCAATCGTGTTATAGTGAACCCCCTTTTAAGACTGTTGTGTATCAACACATGAATGAAGGCTCTATACTGCAGTGTGCAGCCATGTGTTTCCATTTCTAAGATTTCATATTTTGATTGAGAAAATCTGTCGATTACGTCAAAATATGACTGAGAATATCCCAGACAACCAGAAATCGCATGAAAGTTCACGTTACAACTCGTTTATTCATACTAATTACATCAAACCCGCAAAACACTGTGGATAAACTCGTCAGTTTGATGAGTTTCCTCGCATAAAACACTTCTTTTCTGAGTTCATTTATACATTTTGTTTCGTCTCGTACAGTCGTACAAAGTAAGTCGCATCAATCCGTAGCAGCTGTCAAATCAACATTTGTTATCATAAGTTATGTCGCATAAGATCACAGGTTGGTTCGGTAGAATATTTATACACTCGCATTGTATGTTATTATTCATCACATAATATATGCACGCATATCGCCTCCACTTTTGTACGTAGAAGGCCTTTTCGCGACATCTTATAAGTGAAATTTTGCACATATAAAGGCTCCAGGTGATTTCGTACGTATAACGACAGGTGATTTCGTTATACGTACATTTTGGTTGTCTGGGATAATCCATGGGTATGGAAACAAGACACACATTTAGTTGAGCTCGGCTAATTATCATTGTTTTACCGAGATCCGCACAGCCGAGCGGTCAGCAACTGAATTTTAACTGATATTTCAGCAAAAAATCAAGTTTATTCATAGCAGCACCTTCGGGTGCCGCTACCATCAAACGTCAGTTTTGCTGAGATGTCAGCAAACGAACTTTAACCGAGATTCGCATAGCTGATTTCGGCATTCTGATTCAAGAGTGCACCTGTTGGAAAACACATTCTTAATTTGTAACTACTAAAAACATTGATTTTTACCGCATTTTTATCATCTTGTTGCTCGTATTAGGCTTATTATTTAGAACTGTGGGCTTCGTAGCCGTACGGTTAGAGTCACCAAGCATTTAGCCGCATCGTGCTAATGGGGGTGGAGGGGGTGTTTCGATTCCCGCCTCAGACCGGAAAACTTTTCTTCATGAATGTTTTTCGACTGTGCCATTGGGCGTTGCTTGCTAGTCTGTTTTCTAGTGTAGTGCTCCCTTCAAAGGGCAAAATGCCCACTGGAAGCGTTAACGTGTCCGTGTCTCTTTTTTTTAACTACTTTTCATGTAAAATACAGCAAATCAAGAATTTCTTAAATCTACAGAATTCCATATCGTTAGTTCGGAAACGAAACATTTCAAATAGTCAAAACGATATGTTGAATGATTGTGGAAGTGCTCATGGAACAAGCAATCTCTATCCCAAGAGGAACGTTTCTCCAGAAAGAATACAAACTGTTTTTTATGAAAAGCTAACTATTCTGAAGGTCAAAGTGAAATTTATGGTTATATAAAATGCGGCATACCACCATGGGCTGGTCATATTATGTTAGTGTGCGTAGAAAATGATGCTCAAATTTAAACGTTGGATAACTCATTCGTCCTCAAGATATGTCAAATTGGTTTTTATCCGTTGAAATTCATCAAAATTAGTGTAACTCTAATATTCTTCTATGAACTCATATATGAGAAAAGGTCAAAAATACAAAAATCTACTTTTTTCAATTTTTTGCCGATGAAAGATTTTTTTAATATGCCGCAATCTTTTTTGGACTACCAAGGCCAACTTTTAGTGAAAATAGATCTGAGGTTCATGCAAGTTCGATAATATGTGTGTTCCAGCACACCGTGAGGCTTTCCAAATGTACGAAAAATCGAATCGACAGTCGCTGTGTGTTTTCACTGTCTCTTGCTGCTGTACGTTTCGCATCAAACATGTATCGTAATGGCAACCAGACACACACGCATGAATGTTGGCTGTATTGGGGCAGTCAAAGTCTAATGCAGCCCACAGACGCTCAGACGGTTTGACCAACATTGACTCCGCCCCAAGTTTGTCAAACCGACTTATGTTGAAACAACCGTTTGACCGACTATCAAGGTTGGTTGCAGCAACACGATATTTCTTCGCATGTTCTTAGACTTGCCGAGAGTCTAGTGAATATGTGATTATTATTTTTCGAATGCTGTGGCTATGAGGGAGAATCTTTTCGCGATTTTCTGGCAATAATCGCAGAAAGGAAGAGAAGAACTTTCAACATTTAAGTACCGGAAGAAATTAATATTTAAGAGGAATTCCAGTTATAATTCGTACGAAATATTCCGGTAAAACTCAGAAATCATGACGG
This sequence comes from Aedes aegypti, assembly GCF_002204515.2. Classification (NCBI taxonomy): domain Eukaryota; kingdom Metazoa; phylum Arthropoda; class Insecta; order Diptera; family Culicidae; genus Aedes; species Aedes aegypti. The sequence goes on along the minus strand of NC_035109.1, from coordinate 256,310,643 downwards.
GTCTCTTTTGGGAAATTTTTTTTCAAACATTCTATCCAGAATCTTTTAGTTGTTTCCTCTAGTTATTCTGCTTTGAAGTTTTTCCAGGAATCCATAAGCTATACTAAGGATTCCACCAAAAGCTCTTCCTGGGATTCTGCCACAGATTCGACCTGAAGTTTCTCCGGGAAACATTCTTCAGGAATACCTTCAGGTCGATTTTTTCCAAGGATTCCTCTACAAATTATAACGGATTTCAACCACTGATTCCTTCAAAGATCTGTCCAAAAAAATCACAAGGAATTTCTTCAGGGCTAACTCCAAGGCTGCCTCCTAGAATTCCTCCAGAATGTTATAACAATTTTTTAAAAGATTTCTTCAGAAATTTCTCTAGAAGTTAGTTCCAAGGATTCCATCACGCGTTATCCAGGAATCGCATCACGAATTCTTTCGAATACTTCTCAAGGGATTTGTCAAAAAAAAAAAAAAAAGAAAATCATCACTAGAAATTCCCCCAAGGATTTCACCAGGACTTTTCCCCCATCAATCCATTAACAGATTTCACCAGGGATCTATACAAATACTTCCTAATGGATTTCTCCAGTGGTTCATCCAATGCTTCCTTCAAGAATTCTACCAAAAAATCTTCCAAAGATTCATTTAAGAATTCCTCTAGTGAAACTTCAAGCATTTCTATACAGATACTACCCACAATTTATCCAAGGATTCATCAAGTTCCTCCACGGAACCAACAATTCCTCCAAGAATTCCATCAGAAAGCCTTCAAAGATTTTAAGAGAAATACTGCAAAAAAGTTCGTCAAAACTTGATCAGCAGGAATTCCTTTAGAGATTCCACTTGTAATTTTTGGAGAGGATCCCCCAGGTTATCCTTCGGTATTCCTCTAGAGAGAATCTTCAATAAATTCTTTTATAAACTCCACCAGTGTTTCTTACAAAGATTCTTCCTTGATTTCTCTGGGACCCTACGAGGCATTCGTCTTGGGATTTCTGCAGGAATTACTTCAATAACCTAATATATTTTTTTTTTTTTAAATCTTTATTTGAGTGTATTTTAACGCACGAAGATAACCTAATATAAATTTCTCCGAGGATTCCTAAAGGATTTCATCCATCAATTCCATCCAGTATTTCTTGAAGGATTTTTTCCAAGGAATCTACCAGGAATTACCTTAGAGAATCTTTCAGAAACTTCTTCAGGGATTGCTTTAAAAGTTCTTCCAGAAATATACTAAGGAATCTCACCAGGAAACTCTCTAGGAATTAACCTATTGATTTTTTGGTGATGCCTCCAAGAATTTCTAAAAATACATCTCTATGGATTTTTTTTTTCAGAAATGATAAAAACTTTTTGGTCTACTTTAGGGATTCATCCTGAGGCATTTAGAGAAATGTATTGTTTGAAATTCTGAGTAAATATCAATTAACTCCCTGGATGAATTTATGATAATCTTGAAGCACAATTCTAGTAACATCTTTGAAGTATTTTATGGTTGAACTTCTGGCGAAACTCTGGTAGATTTTTTTTGGTGGTAATTCTAGCGAAACTCTGGTGATATTCCTAGTGTTAACGCTAGAAGAACTCCTTGTGAAATTCCTTAAAAAACTTCTCTCGAAAAATTACAGGTGATATAATTAGGGAAAATACTGTTGAAGTACCTGAAGGAATTACTAGAGGAATCTTTATAGGAAATTGTGGTCAAATCGCATAGGAAATTCGTTATTGTATAATTGGAGTTCATCTTGGTGGCATCCACGAAGAAACCTCCCAGAGGAATTGCTGAAGGAATTCCTGTTTTGAATCCCAGGAGGAATTCCTGATGGAATCACTGGATGATATACTGGTAGATTCCCAAATTACAGGTAAAACTAGTATAATAAATTTTTGGTAATATCGCTGGATGTCCCTGAAAACCCCCAAGAATCCCTGGAGTTATTCCACGATAAATTCCTTGAAAAATCCGGAGAAATCCCTTAAGGATTTCCGGGATTGATTTTTTAAGTGTTCTCTAGAAGTTAAGTCCTCATAAATTTCGAAAAGAATTCGTAATAAATTAACCCAGAAGTACCCTAGAGGGATTCCTTAAGGAACCTTTAGAAGAATTCCTGATAGAATCCCTGACAGAACTTCTGATGGAATCCCAGGAGGATTTATAATAAAGTCTTAGAAGTTTTTCTAATGGAATCTATGAAAGAACTTGCGATGGAATCCCTGCAGAAATCCCCTATAAAATCTATTGAAGAACTCCTTCAGATTGAATCTTTGGAAAAACTTGTGATGTAATCCCTGGAGTAATTCCTGATAGAATCAATAGATAAACTCTTGATAGAATACCTGTAGAAATTCCAGGTGGAATCTCTGAAGGAACTCCTAATGGAACTCCTAGAGGAACTCCTGATAAAGTCCTTAGATGAACTCCTTTTGGAATCCCTTGGGAACTCGTGATGAAATGCCAAAAACGACTTCTGTTGTTTTGCCCTGTAGGAATTCCTAATCGAATCCCTATTGGAACTCCTGATAAAATCCTTAAAAGAACTCCTGATGGAAATCCTTGGGAACTCCTATTGAAGGGGAACTCCTGATGGAATCCATATAGAATCTCTTGATAGAATCCCAGAAGGAATTCCAGGTGGAATGTCTAAAGAAAATGCTTATGAAACCCCTGAAGGAACTCTTCTTGAAATCCCCGGAAGAACTCCTGATGTAATTCCCAGAAGAGAAAAGAGCAGGTCTTAGCTAATGAAAATTTATTAGGACGAAAATGAGCACAACGTCCTTCAAAAGAATTGAGTTGAGTTGATTTTTTTTTTCTTAAAAGAAAAGGAATAGAGGAAATTCTGATGCAAAGCACTTTTTTGCACTAATCGTGAATATTTATAGAATTTTAGAGCAATTATTCCACAATCAACGCTTATTTACCTGACTTCAAGGCTAAAGTTATCAGCGCACAACTGCAAATGTTTTGATAGGATCAATGCAGAGTTAAACAAATGTTTGACACTGTTGAAGTTGAAACCGATGAAAGCCTGTTAATTTATGCCAAGCCAAATTTTTGCACGTTTTGAAAAAAAAAACATATTCTAATAGCTGAAGTAACCCGCCATTCGTTTTGACAGTTACAGTTCTGATGACTAATCATCAGAACTGCAAAACGAAAGCGCGTAATTTAAAAATGATAAAGCTTAGTCATCACAGCTATTACACTGCGGAACACGTTTTTATCTCATGCACCAAAATACTACGTTTTACTTTATTAAGGGTTTCTAAATCCATTGCTGCTTTCAAAAATATAATAGCACGTCTAGTTTTTGAGATACTGACTGTTGAAAATGCAACATTTTACTATTTCAGAAATCCTGCAAGCAAGTTTATCAGCTTGTATGGCAATTTGTTCGTTTGATTACACATTACACAAAGTTCATAATATTTTCGATGCTCAGAGAAACGAAGGATCGTATGGAAAAAATCGATTTAAATTGAATATTATCGTGCAATTTCGACCAAATTATATCTGATATATAATTTTTTTAATAAATCATACCTAAAATGTCATGTAAACATCAGTGAAAACGTATTTTACATAACTTTGGTGACCTGTAGCTAAAAATTGTGGCATGCTGGAACAACTCCAAATCTACTAGAGACACATGATTTGATCCTTAAGACACGCAAACATGTCATGTTTGTAACCTGTGTTATTGATTCAAAAAAAAAACAGTATCACTATATGCGTTTACGTGCAGAAAGTATATGCGTGTACTTTTTCAAGTGTGTCAGAGGAATACCAATTGAACTTCTTTAAAATCTTGATATGAATTAATAACAATCATCAGTGGTGCATATAAATTTCGATGACAGCTTATTTTGCCTTAACCCATAATCAACCCTCCCCCTGATGGAAGATATACTTTTATGACAGGAGAACCTTCCGGAACGTGGTTCATGAAAGAGTGTCGCTTCAAAGAATATCATGGGCATTAGATAAGGAAAACATAAATTTGATAAGGTCAGTGACGACATTTGAGAAGTATCACGAGGTTTATATGACGTTTCCGCTTATTCGTACAATTGATGATAATACTTGCTAAATAGCGATGATTCAGATGTTGTTTCTAGATTTCTCGTTCATACCGAGCAGTAAATTTTCAGGTTTGGCGACACTGCATTCGCAAGATTTTTTTTTTCTAATATTTAGATAAATTTGGTAGCATTGTTGTGCCATTGATTCACGTCATACTATGAATCGCGAATGATAAAAATAAACTGAATCATAAATTTTCATGCAATGAATGTTTCAAGTTTAGTAAGTTTCCGCCCCAGATTCGATCCAAACACAACGAGGTTCACCCTGTCGATTTCTTGAGATTCAACCTGAGCGGGGTCCAACTGTTAAAACTGCATTGTTTTCATTTTTGTCATTATAATAATTAACCCACCGTCAGTCGCCCTAGTGTATTGAGTACACGCACTTTGCGAAAAGTCGAAAAACACGTTGAAAATCCCTCCAAATTGATCCGGGTGTTGGTCCTATTCCAAGATCTACTTTTATTCTTGCTTGTAGAGAAGAAATTTTTCGAAAAAATCAACAAACAGTAACAACAGTATTCGAAAACATCGTTTTTTAACCTAAGTTTTTACGCGTGTACTCCGTACACCAGTGCGACCGTTCGTGTAACTTTTTTTTACCGAGCCCGTCACGAGCGGTCGCATCGTGTACTGAGTACACGCGGAGCAATTTTGATTGTAAATCCAAAGCTAGGCAAGATAGAATATGGATGTCTTCGGCAAATTTCTTCAGTCCAACGGTATCAATTGGTCAGTGGACAAATAAAACTTTGCAGTACAGCATCTCGAATACAAATATCTCAGGATCTAGATTTTTTAGCAAGATGGTATCTTCGGCAAAGTTGTTTAGTAGGTCAAGGGCTAACATGTGATAGGCCGCTTGTTTCGGAATTCTGCCACCAGTTGGCGCTAGTGACAGTGCTGTAAAACAGTGAACAGAGTATGTTCATGCACAACAGAAAAATGCTACCGCAACGGTGGTTCCTTTTGTGCGATTGCGTTCTTGCTTGCTTGCGTTCGTTTTTCCACAAATGACGTAGCATTTTTTCACTGATTTTTTACACCCCCTCCCCTCGTAGCATTTCGTCACCAATGCTGATCCCCCCATTGGAAAATACGTTGCATATCAAGCACCACCTCCCCCTTAATTTTTTAATTTGTTTTCCTCAGCGATTGTGCTAAATCGAAACATTAAGGCCGCACGGGACGTCATTATAATCATCCTATCCATTTGAAGAAGCAGATCTCTAGTACCACTCCATATATGGATGTGAAAAATTTATCACTATATTCTATATATGTGGTGCACAATCGATTAAATTTTCAGCTTCATCGGTTCACTAAAACTCGAGATTTGCTTCGGCAAAGTTTTGATGATAATTGTTAGAGTGAGACAAAAGATAGGGAAAATAACACGGTCTCCCGTGTCCCCTTAAAATCCAAAAATTCAAAGTTTGATATTAATTACTGACTGAAACGTCAGGATAATCTGACGAATGATAGTTTGATATACCGTTGCACTCAACAATCATTTGGAAAACAGTTTAAACTCACTTATTTCCTGTTTAAGTTACATAATTTTGGTTCGCAGTTTAAATTTAATTTGATTGCATGAGGTTAAATTTGATTTGTAGTACTTGTGCTATTGTTAAAACCTAAGACAAGTTAGGATTGATAAATCTAACATCAATGAGTAATTGTTCAAAAAATTTTTAAAGTATATTTAACAGAAGTTTTGTTGTATAAAAGGATTTTTTTTAATTTTCATTGATTTTTATTTCATTTATTTAATTTCTTATTTGCTGATTTATAAATAACATAGTTTAGACACAAATACAATATAAAATATACATAACTTTTTAATTCCTTAGATTTTTTGGATTTTTTTATTGATGTTTTTATGCTGAATCATCATTTTTAACTTAAGTTTAAAAATTCAGACAAAGAAGTTTGATAAAAAAACAGTTTGTATCTTTCTAGGTAGTTAGGATCCTGAGATATCTGTATTTGAAAAATTACATGCTCACTGGCGCCAACTGGTGGCAGAATTCCGAAACAAGCGGCCTATTATATATTAGTCCTTGACCTACTGAACAACTTTGCCGAAGTCACCATCTTGCTAAAATATCTAGATCCTGATATATTTGTGCTCGAGATGTTGTATTGCGAAATGTCCACTTCATCGGTTCCCCCGGGGCACAATCCGATGGCCACTGGAAGGTGAGGGTGTTTTCAAAGTTTCATTTGTCCACTGACCAATTGATACCGTTGAACTGAAGAAATTTACCGAAAACATCAATACTCTATCTCGCTTTTGATTGACAACCAAAAATGTTTGTAACTTTTTTTTGAGCGACTGACGGAAGGTTAACGATTATAGATATATATTAGGGGTCTGGGATGTTTACTAAAGTATTCGGCAGATTATTGATGAGATTGTATTTTGTATTCTTGCACTCAAAGAAATTAAATTTCATGAAATTGTGACAGCTAGAATGTAGGAATGATACAGTTGGTTTGACACGAACCTGGATACGTTTTCTTTCGTTTATTGCCGGGTCAGCTCTGACCGCAGGTTTAAATCCAAAAACACCATTAGTTATGCTCCCTAGCCTTAAGATCAAACTATAAGCAAAGTGGCTATGGCATCATATTTGAAAGATTGAAATAATGCACCATACATCTACAATTCGAGAAAACACTTATTGTGTTCTCAGTGCGCATCGTACCTTCGTGCTGTGCGTACACGAATTCTCTCTGCTCTTGGAAGTTTTCTTAAAAACTACCTAAAGCAATAAAACAGTACTTTTCAGTGCTACAAAAACAGTACTTTTCAGTGCTAAAATTAAAAACGGTACTTTTCAGTGCTACTAAAACAGTACTTTTTAGTACTATTTTTTCTACTATCGATCCCTTTACGATCCTTGTTTGGACCCGTGCCTTCGATTTTTTGTTGGACCCGTTGGCGAAAGCTAGCGGTGGTAATCCTTCTTGGACACCGTCTTGGGAAAAAACCTTCCGAAGGTCTCGTCTTCTTTCGTTTATTAATTAAACATGGTATCAACAACAAACAAAAGGAAGGGTGAATCTCTGAATTCACTACTTCCTTCCAAAAAAGTGGGTTTTAAAACTGTCACTACACGTGGCAAGAATGGAAGAAAGGACGTTTCTCCGGAATACGAACTTTCTTCCAAGGGTGAAATGAATAATTGTATCGAAATGAGCAATCAGTTCGATGCTCTAGACAAATTTTCCGAACACCAAATCGAAGCAGCCTCTAGCCCAGGCTCTTTGATTCAAGTGAGGAAGCAAAGAGTGCCGCCTATCGTGGTCAGTTGTTCCGAATTTGGGGGATATTGGCAGGAGATCTTGAACTCCATTAGGGGAATCAAGGTTTCCTTCCAAATCGCAAAGAAAGGAGACTGTCGCGTTTTGCCGGAAACTCTTAAAGATCGCGAACTTCTTCTCAAACATCTTGAAGAGAAGAAGCACAAGTTTTTTACCCATGACGACAAAACTGAACGTTTGTTCAAAGTTGTCTTGAAAGGTCTCTCAAGTGACTATAAGTCAACTGAAGAGATCAAGAATGGTATAAATGATTTACTTGGATTTTCCCCAGTCCAAGTAATCATTATGAAAAACAGAACCCAATCTGGCATTGTTCGGAAAGGGCTTTCTCAAGAACATTATTTAGTTAACTTTAACAAAAAAGAACTAAATAATATTAAAGCTTTAGAAAAATGAAGACTTATGTTCGATGTCTGTGTGACATGGGAATATTTACAGAAACCTGGAGGAAATTACCAGAACCCCACTCAGTGCCGTCGGTGCCAAAAGTGGGGCCATGGTACAAAAAATTGTCGCATGGATGCTAAATGCATGATTTGTGGAGGTTCTTCTCACGCCAAGGACGTCTGTCCAGTGAAGGAAGATACCACCAAGTTCATATGCTCTAATTGTGGGGCTAATCATAAGTCCAATTTTTGGAATTGTCCTTCACGCAAAAGAGTCATTGAGGCTCGTGCCAGGCAGATGAAAGATAATATCCGTTACGATAACGGTCGTTTCCGGAATTTGCCTGGTAGAGTATCGAACAATGCTCATTTTTCAGTTTACGATCGCTTGATTAGGAATCATACCCATCAGGAAGATCATAATCATTTATTTATTTATTTATTTACTTGTCTTCGAGTTTAGCCGTACAGACAGATTTACTTATTATCAAATTCTATTTCTAAACATAGTTTTCGACAACAAACATGAAACGGGTTATTCAGACCATAAAGCGTACGGTGGACAGGTAAACGGAGAAATTAATCATGCTCATTCACAAACTAATTTTAATCCGTCGGGTAGCCGTTCGAATCTTTCAATTTTTTATTTGTGGGCTTCGTAGCCGTGCGGTTAGTGTCACCGAGGTATTTAACCCGCATCGTGCTATGGAGTGTGGGTTCGATCCCCCCCCCTCAGGCCGAAAAACTTTTCGAGAGGAATGTTTTCGGACTGTGCCACTGGGCGTTGCATGCTAGTCCGTTGTCTAGTGTAGTGCTTCCTTCAAAGGGCAAATAGCCCACTGGAAGCATTAACGTGTAGTGTCTCTTAAAAAAAATTTCGAATGTATCTACCCACGGTAAATCCTTTGCCGATATCGTAGCAGGTAATTTGAACTCTTCCCCTATTCGTTCCATGAGTACCCATTCTACTTGTTTCAAATCAAATGGAAAAAACCCTACCGCCACAGGTAACTCCTACTCAGCTTCTTCGTCTACCGAAAATTCTAATGAGAAATCATCAAATGTACCAACTTCAAGTGATATGTCTGCCTCAGATTTTAATTTTCCAACTGAACAATTGAATCTAATGATTGATGCAATGTTCAAAGCCACCACTATGACTGAAGCAGTCCAAGTTGGTGTAAAATTTACAAATCAAATTGTTATTGGATTACGTTTTTCTAATGGATCCAAATAATAATTTAAATATTTTAAATTGGAATGCTCGTTCTCTGAATGGTAAAGAGGACGAGCTGTTTAATTTTCTTACAGCTAATAACGTGCATATAGCAGTTATTACCGAAACTTATTTAAAACCTGGATCTAAACTCAAAAGAGATCCTAACTTTTTTGTTTATCGTAACGATCGACTTGATGGGGCATGTGGGGGAGTTGCAACCATCATTCATAGGCGTATAAAACATCAACTGTTTTCGTCATTTGAAACTAAATTTTTGAAACTTTAGGTGTTTCTGTTGAAACACAGTCTGGTAAATATACTTTCATAGCTGCCTATTTGCCATTTCAATTTAATTTAATTTGCTCCAAACTGACTTGCGAAAATTGACTCGCAATAAGTCAAAATTGTTTGTCATTGGTGACTTTAATGCCAAACATCGGTCATGGAATAATTCTCAATGTACCCTCAATACCCTGATAGCCCCACATGTTTTTCCTCTTCTAGAAATCCATCTACGATTGACTTGGTCTTAACCGGCTCTAGTAATCTTTGTAGCCAATTAGTTACTCATGCTGATTTTGATTCTGATCATGTCCCTGTTACATTTCAAATATCCCATGAAGCGATTCTCAATCCTATCAGCTCCACTTTCAATTATTTACCAGCCGACTGGAATATATATGAAACGTATGTTGACTCTTATCTTGATGTTAACATTTCTTTGGAAACTAAACTTGATATTGACAATGCTCTTGAAACTTTAACAAATTCCATTGCACAGTGGTCCAGGAATCAGTTTTACGCGGAAAGAGGCATTTTGAGCTTTAGAATGAAACATTAGACAAAAACGGTCTTCTACAAAGTTGTTTGTATTAGTTGAGCCCTTCGTTTGGTGTTATTGAAAATTAGGGTGGTCCACATTTTCATAGAAAATGTGTAACTAACTTTCTTATTTGTAGAAATTATATTATACATGCTTCAGCAAAGTTATAGATCATTCAATTTCAAGCAACTTCGCCAAAAAAAGTTTTTCGGTATCTCTTAAATTGACCGATTTAGAGCTTTTTTCCTGCAGTGACATAGGGTGGTCCGAACAAAACTGGTTTTCTGGCTCTAGAGTTTTCAATTCAAATTTCTCATCAAAGAAGTCTATGAAACACTTTTAGAGCTTTAAAAAGTGCGTAATTTGATGAGTGAAGAAACTCGCTATCTCCTTCCGTTTAGGAGTTATTGTTGTTTTTCTATCAAAAACATGCCTATTTTGATTGTGAATATCTCTGATTGGGGCAAATATAAAAAATATCTTTTGACGGCATTTAAAAGATAAAATAAAATTGTATATTATATCAAAAAATTACGAATGTGTTATTTTTGTAACTCTAATAAAATGCTTTGAAAAACAAAGGATTTTAAGCAGAAAAACTTTAATAACTTTTGAACTAAAATAGATATCATCAATATTTTTGCATGAAAATTTGCGTTTTGTTCAGTTCGTAAAGTCGTTCATAGACCGCTTTGACGAGAAATCTGAAATTAGGAAGATAGGGCTCTAAAACTATTTTGAAGATTTTCATAGTATGTATTTCTTTATTATTTTGCATTTTGAGCTTGAAAATGAAAATAATAAATCTTCGAGCTGTTTAGTAGAATACCTACAAGTAGATGAAAAAACCAAATTTAGTACTATACCATTTAATTCCACTAGATTTTGTATCCTTTGACAGATACGCGTATTTCGACCTCAACTGTAAGGCCGTCTTCAGTGTCGTGTACTAGACTCGACTGTATCTCGCGTATCTGTGAAAGGATACAAACTCTAGTGGAATTAATTGGTATAGTACTAAATTCGGTTTCTTCATCTACTTATGAAAATGAAATTTTAGTCAAAAATGATCTTCTACAAAATTGTTTCTAAAAATGTAAGCTTTCATACTGTGTCATTTGAAACTAGGATGGTCCACAATATCACACATATCATATAATCAACTTTTATATTTGCAAAAATACTGGTATATGCTCTTTGGCAAAGCGGTAGAACTTGAAATTTTGATCAACTTTGCCGAAAAAAGTTTTTCTGTAGCTCAAAAATTGACCAATCTAGAGCATTTTTTCCTAATCATCGCAGGGTGGTCCAACAAAAATAAGTTTTTCAACTCTAGTTTTTGTAATATTATTTTCTCGTCAAAGTCGTCTATGAACGACTTTTAGAACTTAACAAAACGCAAATTTTCATGCTAAAAGATTGTTGATATCTATTTTAGTTCAAAAGTTATTAAAGTTTTTGTGATAAAAAATATTTGAATTTCAAGACGTTTTATTAGAGTTACAAAAATAACACATCTGTAATTTTTTGATATAATATACAATTTCATTTTTTCTGTTGAACGCCGTCAAAAGATATTTTTTATATTTGCCCCAATCAGAGATATTCACAATCAAAGTAGGCATGTTTTTGAGAGAAAAACAACAATAACTCCTGAACGGAAGGAGATAGCGAAATTCTTCACTCACCAAATTACGCATTTTTCAAAGTTCTAAAAGTGTTTCATAGACTACTTTGATGAGAAATTTGAATTGAAAACTCTAGAGCCAGAAAACCAGTTTTTTTCGGACCACCCTTTGTCACCGTAGCAAAAGCTCTAAATCGGTCAATTTAAGAGATACAGAAAAACTTTTTTTGGCAAAGTTGCTTGAAATTGAATGGTCTATAACTTTGCTGAAGCATGTAAAATATAATTTCTACAAATAAGAAAGTTAGTAACACAATTTCTATGAAAATGTGGTCCACCCTAATTTTCAATAAAACCAAACAAAGGGCTCAACTAATACAAACAACTTTGTAGAAGACCGTTTTTGTCTAATGTTTCATTCTAAAGCTCAAAATGCATCTTTCCGCGTAAAACTGATTGGTCCAGGAATAGTGCATTGTTGAAGCCAGGAGCATTGCAATTCCGAAATGTGAAATAAAATTTGAATCCGTGATTATAGACGATAATCTTAAACTCTTGATCCGTCTTAAAAACGTGAGGAGAAGGCAATTTAAACGCACTCGCGATCCTGCTATGAAAATTATATGGCAGGATTTGCAAAAAGAAATCAAAAAACGTTTTTTCAATAAGAAACAAAAATTTTGAAAATAAAATTTCTCAATTGAACCCTGGCTCTAAGCCCTTTTGAAAATTATCTAAAATCTTGAAAAAACTTCTGAAGCCAATACCGGCATTGAAAGAGGAAAACAAATTATTACTAACTAATTACGAAAAAGCTCAAAAACTTGCTATGCAGTTTGAAAGTGCGCACAATTTTAATTTAGGACTTACTAGTCCAATTGAAAATCAAGTTACTCAGTAGGGTGTGGCTTATTTTTCAAAAGTTCTCGAAACCAAAAAATCGTCTGCTCTACTGAATTAAAATCACATTAAAGGAGAAACCTCAAAATCTGAGCCAAAAATATTAACATTTAGAGGTGGCGCAAGCGTCTTGAAGGTGAAGTTTCAAGTTATAAAAAATAACCTTTAGTGCAGTAAACGTAACTTTGTTATTTTTCAACCGATTTTGAAACTTTTTGCACTGTTATCTTTCAAATTAAATTTATGAAAACTTTGTAGAACATCAAATTTGTCTTAAATCAAAAATTGTCTTAGTAAAAAATACTTTTTTCAATTTTTTCCTCATTTTACTAAAAATTTCTATTTTGTTTAACCATAACTTCATACATACTCAATCGATTTCGAATCTTTTTACATTATTCAAAAAGCAAATTATGTTGTTTTCAAACTGTTCATACAACACATTTTTCTAAAAATGGTTTTGACTTAGTTATTCAACAAGAACCACCCAAAAACATGTTTTTTTAATGAAAAAATCAAGTTTCTTTGGATTATTTAAGTTTTTTCACCGGAAATAGCATTTATTTCTATAAAACTTAAATATTTAAAGCATCGTGACTTAATTCCGAGTTGAATAGTGCATACATTTTTTAACATATGCAAACATATTTTTGTTTCAAAATTATTTAAAAATTATTGCAAAAGTCTTCCCAAAGGTTTAAAAAGTGATAAAAACCAGTTTCAGCTTTAGAAATTATATTTAACTGGCATAAATTTGAAAAAAACGGGCATTTTTCATTTAAAAAAACATGTTTTTCTGCAGTTTTGGCTGAATGACTTGGACAAGACATTTTTTTAGTGGAATGTGATGTATGAAAGGCTTGAAAACAATTGAATTAGAAGCATGTAAAAAGATTTGGAATTGGTTGAGTTATCATGAAGTTGAAATTTTTAGTAAAATGAGGAAAATTTTGGTATAAATTACTTATAAATAAAACTTCTTTTGATTTTAGACAAATTTGATATTCAACAAAGTTTTCATTAATTTAATTTTGAAGGCATTGAGATGCTAAAAGTTTTAAAATCGGTTGAAAAATAACAAAGTTATGTGTGGTTCACTGAAGGTATTTTTTATAACCTGAAAATTCACCAACAAGACGCTTGCGCCACTTCTAAATGTTAATATTTTTGGCTCAGATTTGGAGGTTTCTCTTTTAATGTGATTTTAATTCAGTATAGCACACGAATTTTTGGTTTTGAGAACTTTTGAAAAATAAGCCACACCCTATTACTCAGGAGTTCGAAAATATTCTCAATCAAGAGAACGTTTTCGAAAATGCCTGGGAGACTGATTTGGAAGAAGTGAGAACTATTATTAATAAAATCAAAAATATGAAAGCTCTTGGCGATGATGGAATTTTCTACATCCTCATCAAGAAACTTCCAGAAAGTAGCTTATCATTTTTAGTTGATATATTTAACAAATGTTTTCAATTAGCATATTTTCCTGAAAAATGGAAAAATGCTAAGGTTGTCCCAATTTTAAAACTAGACAAAAATCCTGCAGAAGCTTCTAGCTATCGTCCAATCAGTTTGCTTTCCTCCATCAGTAAACTTTTTGAAAAGGTTATTTTGAACACAATGATGGCCCACATCAACGAAAATTCAATTTTTGCCAATGAACAGTACGGATTCCGCCATGGACATTCGACCACTCATCAACTTTTACGTGTAACAAATTTGATCCGTTCCAACAAATCTGAAGGCTATTCTACTGGTCTTGCTGTTCTAGACATAGAAAAAGCATTCGACAGTGTTTGGCATGAAGGTTTGATTGTAAAATTAAAAAAACTTTAATTTTCCAATATACATTGTTAGAATAATTCAAAGTTATCTGTCAAATTGTACACTTCAGGTTAATTATCAGAACTCCAGGTCTGAAAGACTTCCTGTAAGAGCTGGTGTTCCTCAAGGCAGCATTTTGGGACCAATATTATACAATATTTTCACATCTGACTTACCTGAGTTACCTCAGGGATGTCAAAAATCCTTGTTTGCGGATGACACAGGCCTCTCCGCCAAAGGACGAAGCCTGCGTGTCATCTGTAGTCGATTGCAAAAAAGTTTGAATATTTTTTCTTCATACTTGCAAAAATGGAAGATTTCTCCTAATGCTTCCAAAACTCAACTAATAATATTCCCACATAAACCAAAAGCTCTTTGTTTGAAACCTTCAAGTAGACATGTTGTCACGATGAGAGGGGTTCCGATAAATTGGTCAGATGAAGTTAAGTATCTAGGGCTCATGCTAGATAAGAATTTAACTTTCAAAAATCACATTGAGGGCATTCAAGCCAAATGTAACAAATGTGTAAAATGTTTCTATCCCCTTATTAATAGAAAATCAAAACTTTGTCTTAAGAACAAACTTTTGATATTCAAACAAATTTTCAGGCCAGCCATGTTGTATGCTGTACCAATATGGACTAGCTGTTGTAATACCAGGAAGAAAGCTCTGCAGAGAATTCAAAATAAAATTTTAAAAATGATTCTGAGGCTTCCTCCCTGGTATAGTACCAATGAGTTACATAGAATATCCAATAGACTGGCCCAGCTCAGTATGGGAGAAAAATAAAGTTGTATGATTCCACGGGGCACTCCCCAGGATTATTTCTTGTGGTTAGAGGATGCCTTTCTGAAAAAATCAGCTCATTTGGTCGTTCCATGAGCTGGCGCATTTGAATTGAAGTTAATATAGGATTTTAAGCTCAAACATATGAGCAACAGCACATCATATACTGTTTGGTTCAGGAAAATTGATGATCGCGTTCAATTGGACCCAGAATGTCAAAAACAGTACTTGATGTAATAGCGAACAATATTGTAGAAGATTGTACCATGATCAAAATTAATAAAGTTGGTGTTTTAACCATCTGAAGTATATCATGCAATACTGCTTGTTTTCTTCAACATAGCTTGGAGATATCCACTAAGCGCATCATAGCCACCTATGACGCTAGGCGAGCTGAGGCACATGTCGCATGCATATAAGTGACTGTACGGGAGTACTGATCTAAGCCTAACTTTCAACAACTAAAAGAGTAATGAAAATGAGATTAAATCCAGATACAACCTTCTGCAATTATGTACATTAGGGTATCAACTAGTGTATTTGTAATTTTGGGCTTATTTGAACGCGAAAAATTAGTATACGGAACGAAACAGTGACCTAGGATCAATTTTCAATATATTTGAGACGAATATTCCATACAAACTTCAAATCGAATGCGCCAGCTGGTGGAGCAACCAATTGAGTTGAAATTTTGAGAGACCGTTTTTCTTACCCTAAGGCTCATATCTAGGGGGTGCCCCGTTGAGTTTTACAACTTTTTTGTTTAAGGGCCAGTCTAATATCCAATGTTGAAACATTGGAACAAATGTCAAATAAAATAATTAATAATTTCAGGCAAAAATTGTTACAATCTTCTATTGCCACGATTAATGCGTTATATGTTTAGGTTAAGTTAGGTTAAGTATATTAAAACGTTTTTTTTTTTTCTCTTATAAGCAGGTGAAATCAACTCACCTGTAAAAAAACTGAACTGCTACGGCAAATGAAATGTAATATGTTGTTAACAAAATGTTAATAAAATATTAGATTTGGGTTACCAAATTTACTCAAGATGACCAGTTAATTCCCCTTATCTCTAGTTTTTTGTTTACTCAGAAAAAAAAATAACGGTGATCAATTAGGGTGAACAATTTATACCAGGGCCCCATGGATACATGCAACAAGTGATACGATAAGCATTGAAATGTGTTCATATGGAATCCGAAAGTAATCCACTGCGTTAATTTCGGTGATAAGCGACCCCATTCACGCAGATTAGGTGTTTGGTACAACCGATGCATTGTTGTCGCCTTTGGGCCACATTGTTTTTATACACCGGGACGATTGGAATTCCCGGAAGCGATAGCATTCTTGGTACGTATATCTAAAGATGACGCGAAAGGATTTGATTGTTTTCTCTCCACGTGAAAAGAGTTTGATTTACAAATGGACCATTACATACAAGATGAAAGATCAGTTTCCAACGACAATGATGATGCTATTCTAATAGTGTAAATGAGTCATTGTTCATCTTAAATCCACGCAAACATTGATCGATAATTCGACATAGATATTATTAGGGTTATCTGCGATGATCGATTCTCTTCATAGTTCATAGCTCTGTTATTATTTTTATAAACTCATTAGGGGTCATGCACAAATTACGTCACACTCAAGGGTTTGACAAGCGCCCCAACTAGAGATCAGGAAGTCGTGAGTTCGATTCTCACTGAGAAGACGTGTAACTTTTTCGCAAATCTTCACATCAATTTGTCCATCTAATCCAATTGCAAATTATATGTAATGTTTAGCTTTTCGGTAGTTAAACTTCCACTCGGCTGGTTAGCCGTAAACCACGATTCATAATTAAATACAAGTGTTTATCGAGCAACGGACTCATGTTCCGTAACCGGTCGTTTGAGAACGTCGCGACCCATTGGAAAGCCACACAATAGAAATCTCAGCCAGCGCAGTTGCTGGCTTGTGTAGTGCGCTATTCCTATACCTAAAAAAACAATGCGCTCTCGGGCTAGGCATTGGATATATATAGAAAGCGTTGTGTTTGGATGGGCACCTAGTTCTTCCGAAAGAGGTGCACTTAGCGAAAAAGGACCACGTACTTATTGAGCTGAAATCGAATTCAGGTTAACTTCTGCGTTCATGAGTCCTCTCATGGCGTAGTGGTAACGCGCCCCAACTAGAGAACGGGGAGTCGTGAGTTCGATTCTCACTGAGAAGACGTGTAACTTTTTCGCAAATCTTCACATCAATTTGTCCATCTAATCCAATTTCAAATTATATGTAATGTTGTTTAGCTTTTCGGTAGTTATTAAATTCATGTTCATTTTCTTTGTTCTTTTACATTCAAATTATTTTTACATTTAGTTAGTTTAAAATTTAGATTATTGTTACATTTGGTAGTTTAAAATAAAAGAGTTTTGACCACCTGGGGGTCCTTTGGTAGTTTGTTTTGTTTGGTTTAATTTGGTTTAACCCTAGTTATAAATTTGGCCTTATAGGCTCTGGTAGTTTAAAATAAAACTTTGATAACCTAACTACTATTTACAATCAGGGTTGTAAATAGTAGTTAGGTTAGGTCTGAAACTCATTCTATAGTAGCCAACAAAGCCAATCACAGTTAGCGAAGCCAGTGAAATTCACGCCCATCGCTGCTGTAGGCAAAAGGCCTTGAAAATTGCAAAACACCCGTTGCTAAGGGCAACTCAAAATTACAGTAGAAAAATGTTCTATTTCCCGCATTTAGAGCCTTCAATGACACTAACGATTTGGAAAATTCATTCTTTGGAAATATAGTGATCATGACAAAATCAATGATGCATCGCGGTTGTTCTTTATCGTGCGAGCATAGCAACAACGATAAACCATTAGTCGTCAAGGCCCAACAACAAACTCCGCTCCTTGAAAAATGAATCGCTCGGCATGTGCGCTAACGATTAATTGTTCGCAAACCAAAGTCATGACTTTTGGAGGATTTTCAAGCTTTTATGGCCATGTTCTTGGAGGCGGCAAAATCTATCAGTCGTAGGCCGTTCTCGTTCGTCAGCCGGTGGGCACTGAACTTTCCAATCGTCGGTCTGAACTCCTCCTCCTGGCCAACCTGAGCGTTGAAATCTCCTATGATGATCTTGACGTCGTGGCATGGGCAGCGGTCGTACTCGCGTTCGAGCTGCGCGTAAAATGCGTCCTTGTCATCATCAGTGCTTCCGGAGTGTGGGCTATGCACGTTGATTATGCTGAAGTTAAAGAATCGGCCTTTGATTCTTAACTTGCACATTGATCGGCCGTTCATTGATCGGCCACCACCCGATCACGCGCCTTTGCATATCACCCATCACTATGAAAGCTGTTCCCTGCTCGCGTGTGTTGCCGCAGCTCTAGTAGATGGTCGATTACCTCTAAACGTTCGCACCAATGCTCCTGTCCAGCACACCTCCTGCAGCACTACGATGTCGAAACCGCGGGTCTTCAGTACATCGGAGAGTATGCGAGTACTTCCAATGAAGTTGAGAGATTTGCAGTTCCACGTACCGAGTTTCCAATCACTAGTCCATTTTCGTCGCTGTGGTCTTTGCCGATTGTTCCGGTCCGTATTCTCTCGTTGACGTTCCTGTGCTGATGTGTTTTTACGGTTGGCTTGCAGGGCCTAACACCAACCCCCTAGATTTCCGGAGGACCATTACCCCTAAATGTTCGGAGGGCCATAGTGCGCAGTTTAGCTTAGAGTCCTTCTCTGGCACTCGGACGATGATCAGCCGCCCCTGACATAGGGAACAGACGCTGTTGTGAGCCGCTCCTAACGTGGAGTACAGACGCTCCAGGTTTGCAAAAGCAAACCCCCCCTTCCCTGTCAGCATACGACCAAAGTTCCCACCGGGGGTTGGTTACCCGATCTTTCCCAAGGTTACTCGTACCCCGGCCAGTACCACGAGGAGGTAGGGATAGGAGTTGCTGGGCAAGAGCCTAAGGACCGCACAAAGGGGTCTATTTTATTCCTGCAGGTACGCGAGGTACCAATGGTACGCCATGCCCAGTCATTTACCGCGCCTAATACTTACAAATCCATACACATGACAAATTTTTAATAATCTTCCACTACACTCATACTCAAAATTCACTGACATTCAAACGTCATAATAAAATCAAATTTTTTAAGTATTTTACTTTGAAATCTGAAACTCTGAAGAAGCTTCCAAACCAAATGACAGATCTCCCTTAAAACCATAACGTAATTGAATACTCACAATAACAGCACCAAACATTACCCACCCCAATTTTTGTGTTTGTCGGCGTTCATTCTAATTTAGAATTAGATTTTCTAAAGCTCTTGCTGTGAGTGCTTCATAGCAACGAAACGAACATCGCGGAAAGTGTCGAATGTTTACAGCACTGACAGGCGGCCTGCCCATCCTTTTTGGCTCTTTTTTACGTAAATGGTTAGTGCGTTTGCAAGAATAGACCGTTAGGAGAAAATTTTACCTCAAATAAAAGATTGGTACTATATCTGTCTAATCCATGTTGAAAAATTTAAATTTAAACTTTTATTTGATCTAATCCAACCAGCATGCAACTTTCTTTACATATATACTATGGTTGAAATTTCACGATAAAATTTAGATTAAATCGTTTTTATTTCAACATGCCTGCAGTCTCCATACAAAACTCTTCGTTTCTCATAAATGGGAAAATACAATACTTTTCTAAAGCACCAATAAACATCTTTTGAGCATCAAAAATATTACAAACTTTGCTGATAAATATTGTTTACATGTGAAGTTAGGATTCTATGGAAAACAATGATATTTTTGAAAACGGCAATCCTGCAACCCTCAATTAAGTGAATATCGGTATTTTGACAAAAACGTGTTCCGAGTTTTATCGACGTGACGTTCTGTTATCTAATCTAATCTTTTAGGAATCATGAACGGGTGTGTCAATGACAGTTTTACATCTAACGGTTTTCAATAGATTCGTTATAGTGTAATACCTGGCGGAAATTACGAAACACAAAGAGCTAGATGCTGTGATATTGCAAGCGCATGATGCTTTTTTGCCGAGAAAAGCCCTTCCGTTGTCTAGCGTGATGCTTCCTTCAAACGGAAAATCTTCCAGTGGACGTATTAACGTGTCGGTGTATTTTTGCAATAGATCTACATATTGGTGATGTGTTCGGACTTGGTTCGGATACACAGAATTCCCGGCGTAAAACCATGTATTCAAATAAGTAATCCCTATTTACGTCGAATCGGTAAAACATAGGTTCTAATACTGTTAATTGCATTATTTCCGGGATTGGTGAAACAAAATCTATGCATTGTATATTAGGTTATGAGATTGTTTGCTACTAAGCGTTACATTCAACTTCCTCTTCAATATTGCATGCTCCAAACGTGCTGTCGAACAGCAATCCTTCGAGGCACATGCGTGGCGACAACATCCCTCGTACGCAGCGATAAAACACATCGCACCGTGATGGATGAGGAATCAGTTGATCTACAACGCTTTTAGTGCATAATTGATACACCTCTTGTGGAGCACTTGGAATGTCTTCAACCTGTGTAAGTACAGTAAGCGAATTATGGACTATGAACATAAAGGCTTAGGATTGAAAGCATGATACTTACTTCACATTTATTGTGTTCGCCTTCTGGAACACAATTCATAGATGAACTATCAAAAATATAACCAATTTCACAGGAATGAAGTGTAGCATTTGAGTTTGTGCAATTATAATAACTGAAAAGAGAAATGGAATCATGAAGATCTAGGAACTGTCCGAGCAGATTTACACGTAGATAGTACACACCTTCTACAGCTGTTCACGCTTGCAACATACTCCGTAGTTTGTTCATTACAAATCTCCAGCAAACACTCAGCTCTCTGTGGCAAGTCGCACACCGACCAATGATAGCTGAAGTGCAAACCAGGCGGGCAGAATTTGATTGCTCCATCGCATTTGTCAACACAGCTTATAAACATTCCACAATCATCCGGGTGTGCAATTTCGCTTTCTTGGCCTGCACATAAAGGTTCACAGTATTGTTCCGTTGTTTCTTGGGTTGTAGTTATCTCTTCTATAGTGCTATCCGTTTCATCTGTTGGAGTTGAAGTGATATCTTCAACAGTACTATCTATTTCATCTGTTGGAATTGAAGTGATATCTTCAACAGTACTATCTGTTTCATCTGTTGAGATTGTAGTGATATCTTCTGTTGTACTATCCGTTTCATGCGTTGAAGTTGTAGTTATGTCTTCAGCAGTACTATCCGTTTCATCTGTTGAAGTTTCCTCGCTAGTAGAGGTAGAATCGGTTCCAACTGTAGTTCCTGGTTCAAAGGTGGTAGTATCTGATTCTGAAGTTGTTAGTTCAGTGGTTTCATTTTCTTCAGTACTATTAGTTGTCGACGGTCCTGGTTCCGTAGTTGTAGAAGAGTTTTCACAATCGACATTTTCCGGTAGATCGCAAAATTCTGTTTCTGCATTGAAGTACAAGTCATCAGGACACTTTTGTACAAAGCCAATGTTATTCATACATGAAATATAAAGGTAGCAGTAGTTTCCATGAGGTTGTTGCTCCCAGTTGTTACTGACAGTGCTCTTGCAGTCCACAATTTCTATTATATTCGGTAGTGGCCTAACTAGTGATCTATCAATCTTATAGGCGGATATATTAAAATTTAATGCACCAAAGATGAATCCCAATTTTAAAATTCGTTCCATTTTGTCAAACAATTGGTTCAATACTGACGTAGATACCTTTCGAGCAGCTCACAAGGGATTAATTGGATGTTTGACTAATCTTATCGTTTGGTACAAGTGATAACAAAAAAATGTAAGACGTGTGGCTTACATACTGTAAAAATCGATTGAAAGTAAGAGCAGTTATTACCCCTACCTCACGCATTTTATCTGTACGACTTTCATTTACTGCTCAGTTTGAAATTGTAGACAGGTTCATTATTTCAAGAAAATATGTCAATACCTGCCTCCCATATTTAAGTTTAAATAAACAACCCAATGCCATATGGCACGATTTTATGGGATGTCAGAATAAAAACATTGGTTCTCTGTGAAAGGGTTCTTATCCTACACACAAAATATGTTCATAAAAATTAGTTTCAATATGTGACTGATGGTAAAATGTCCAAGTGTTCAAAGAAACTGGAGTATGTAAAATCCCAGATGACCCAACTTTCAAGATTTTTCATCCAATAAAACCACCACCTGAAGCACCAGGAGCAACATCAGCTTTTTTTGTTTCTTTCACGCCTTCAACTATTATTCCGCTCTATCAACTTCCTCTGCTATCACTTCAACATGACAAATCATACCTTACCTTGCAAGGTACACTGTAGCCGTCGCTGAAAAAACGTGATCGAAATTGTTTTGACCTTGAAAACAAGAATTTTGCACTATAGTGTCTTCGGGAAAGTTTTTCCATAAAATAATCGCTATTTTATGAAAATGTCATTTTGGTGATTAATCCACCTTAAAGTGTGAACGAAATTTTATTTTTCGTATTCATGAATCTAAAAATAAAGTTTATTCGGGAAAGTTGTAGGTCATATTAAAAGAAATAACTTTGCTGAAGACACCGTATGCATATCTTTTGATTATCATGTACTTTTGTGGAGTTTTTCGTGGATCGCCCCTAAAAAATCACTTTTTTTTATCATAACTTGGTTGGTTGAGTTTGTACAATTTTCAATTATTCTAGTGTTATTTGTTACTTGCAAAAATGCATAACTTTCTCGAAAAGAGCATATTTTTATCTCTTATGCTTTTCGAGTTATTGAGGGTTTTACATAAAATTTTGCTTCTTTTTGACACTAAAAATCATTAGGTTGCGCACATTTCCGCAGTCTGAAACTTACACATCCAATGGTTTGAAACAAATACTATGAAATGTAGAGAAAGCCACTTTTAGCCTGCTTTAGCCTGACGTCAAACATTAATGTTAAAGATTATCGTCATTATTCCTAGGTTCGCTATCACTAGCTTGTTCGTTTAACTAAAAGATTTTCCTTTCCTCTGATAAGGAAATCCTCTAATAGATGTTATCACATGATTTGTTGTCTTCAATAAACAGTGTAATAGATCTTAGTTAGTATCAATTCTAGGTCTCCTTGCAATTCTTGATATCCTTGTTACGTGACTCTTGGGCCTCTTCGGACAACTGTCCAATGGAGACCGAAAAAGCAATGACTTCGCTTTGTCGTTTGAAGAATAAGTGTACGAAGCGTTGAGCAAATTTGTCCATAACATTGATGTCATTGAATTGATTCACATTTGAACTGCCGAATTAATTTACTGATTTAATCGAATCCTGTGCATCGATATGTTCGAATTGAAATGATTGAAGTTTGAGATGAGACCAAATAAATTTGCATTTGATACCAACATCTTTCAATAAAATCAGTTTTTATATTCGATACAACAGATCCACTGCTAGAAGGCTAGTTCAAAATTTAGTTTCTATCCCATCAAGTTGTCAAGCAATATTTGTCGATTTCTACTAAATGAATCGAATAAAAAACTTGAATTAAAACGTATTTACCACACTTATGGAGAATCTTTTTTTCACTTTATTTGTGTGAATTTCAACTCATTTGGCTAGTTCTTCACTCAATGGAGAAACAATCCAGTGAAAGCATGTTGTTATGTATGAACGGTCTCTTATATACATTGGTTCAATCACCAATGTATACACAACTAATGGATAAACTTGATGCATCATTATTATACAAACAGACAAATGCAACAAAATTTGATCATAGAAAAATGTATAACAAATTTTGTTACATAATCTTTTATATGATGCTCTTAAGATTTCACCAGTAACGTTGTTTTATTCTGTAGAACGCTGATACAAAATCGTCGTCTATCGTATCATCAATCAAGCGCTTCTGGTTATGGCAAATCGCATGACAGCCGGTAGGGTGAATATTTCAGATAACCATTACAAACATTCAAAACTTTTTAACAAAAATAGTCTTTTTCATATAATTGATAATTTGTTGTGAAATGCATAAATGTTATAATTGTTAATAATGATTTTTATAATGAAACGGAAATACAGTTAACTCTCCCTTACTCGATATTCCGTATCTCGATATCGAGTTAGAGAACCATAGTAAAAGTTGGTTTTCAAGGCTAACTCGATGATCCATTGGATCGCAGTTGCACTGGTTTTGTGTTCTTTAACTCGATACCTCCCTTACTCGATGGTCCCTTAAATATCGAGTTAGAGAGAGTTGACTGTATAGGGATTTCTAATAAACAACAAAAAAAGTATTGTAATATTAATTAGTTTAGTGGATAAATTTTCATTATCGGTACTTTACTGGTACTACCGATACTGATGATTGATTTAGTTCCATAGAATCGGTATTCAGCAAAAGTAGTTGGAACCAGAATCCCTTATTGACCACCTTTTTCATATATGAAACTAACGTTAGATATTTGAACGGATTTAATCTGTTTGTCTGTGTAGATTATTAAGTCTGTTTGTCTGAACAGATGATTCCGATCTGTTGCTGATTGATTACATTGTTGGTTTGGTTGCATAAGATTCGATACAGGGTTGCCAGATATTCAAGATAAGCCAATATAGGGCATTATGAATAAGTGTCAATTATATATGCGTAAGTAAACATTTTTCAGACTTTCTATTGACCGTTAGACTAAAGCAGGTTAAAAGTGGCTTTCTCTACATTTCATAGCATTAGTTTCAAGCCATTGGATGTGCAAGTTTCAGACTGCGGAAATGTGCGCAACCTAATGATTTATAGTGTCAAAAAGGAGCAAAATTTTATGTAAAACCTTCAATAATTCGAAAAGTATGAGAGATAAAAAATATGCTCTTTTCGAGAAAGTTATGCGTTTTTGCAAGTAACAAATAACACTAGAACAATTGAAAATTGTACAAAATCATCCATCCAAGGTATGATGAAAAAAGTGATTTTTGAGGGCGTTCCACGAAAAACTCCACAAAAGTACATGATAATCAAAAGATATGCATACGGTGTCTACAGCTAAGTTGTTTCTTTTAATATGACCTACAACTTTCCCGAATAAACTTTATTTTTAAATTCATAAACGCAAAAACTAATATTTCGTTCACACTTTTAGGTGGATTAATCACCAAATTGACACTTTCATAAAATAGCGATTATTTTATGGAAAAACTTTTCCGAAGACACTAAAGTACAAAAATCATGTTTTCAAGGTCAAAACAATTTCGATCACGTTTTTTCAGCAACAGATACAGTGTGCCTTGGTGGCGAAACTCCTATAGCTGCTTCGAACCCTTAGGGTTTCCAGGTCCTCTTGCACTGTTCAAAATGACCTTTTCAAAAAGATTACTGATGGAGGAAAGCAAACTGATTGGACGATAGGTAGAAGCTTCTGCATGATTTTTGTCTGGTTTTAAAATTGGAACAACCTTAGCATTTTTCCATTTGTCAGGAAAATATGCTAATTGAAAACATTTGTTAAATATATCAACTAAGAATGATAAGCTCCTTTCTGGAAGTTTCTTGATGAGGATGTAGAAAATTCCATCATTGCCAGGAGCTTTCATATTTTTGATTTTATTAATATTAGTTCTCATTTCTTCCAAATCAGTCACACAGGCATTTTCGAAAACGTTCTCTTGATTGAGAATATTTTCGAAGTCCTGAGTAACTTGATTTTCAATTGGACTAGTAAGTAATATATTAAAATTGTGCGCACTTTCAAACTGCATAGCAAGTTTTTGAGCTTCGTCAGTTTGGAGCAAATTAACTTGCTGTCAAGAGTATTGAAAAGGCAAATAGGCAGCTATGAAAGTATATTTACCAAGCTGTGTTTCAACTGAAAGTATAAAAAACTTTAGTTTCAAATGATGAAAACAGTTGATGTTTTATACGCCTATGAATGATGATTGCAACTTCCGCACATGCCCCATCAAGTCGATCATTACGATAAACCAAGAAGTTAGGATCTGTTTTGAGTTCAGATCTAGGTTTCAAATGCGTTTCAGTAATAACTGCTATATGCACGTTATTAGCTGTAAGAAAATTAAACAGCTCGTCCTTTTTACCATTCAGAGAACGAGCAATCCAATTTAAAATATTTAGATTATTATTCATTGGTTCATTGGATCTATTAGAAAAACGTAATCCAATAACAATTTGAATAGTAAATTTTACACTGACTTGGACTGCTTCATTCATAGTGGTCGCTTTGAGCATTGCGTCAATCATTAGATTCAATTGTTCAGTTAGAAAATTAAAATCAGAGGCAGACATATCACTTGAAGTGGGTACGTTATCTGATGATTTTTCGTTAGAATTTTCGGTAGACGAAGAGGCGGAGTAGAAGTTTCCTGTGGCGGCAGGGTTTTTTCCATTTGATTTGAAACAATAAGAACGGGTACTCATAGTATATAAAGGGGAGGAGTTCAAATTACCTGCTACGATATCGCATAGGATTGTCATTGAGTAGATCAATTCGAAATTAAAAGATTTGAACGGCTACCCGACGGATTAAAATAAGTTGTGAATGAGAATGATTCTAATCTTCCTGATGGGTATGAATTCTAATCAAGCGATCGTTAACTGAAAAAACTCTACCAGGGAAATTTCGGAAACGACCGTTATCGTAACGGACATTATAGTTCATACACCTGGCACGAGCCTCGATGACTCGCCTACGCGAAGGGCAAGCTAAAAATTTTGACCAATTGCCTCCGCAATTCGCACATATGAACTGATCGGTATCTTCCTTCACTGGACAGACGTCCTTAGCGTGAGAAGAACCTCCGCAAATCATGCATTTAGCATCCACACGGCAATTGTTTGTTCCATGACCCCACTTTTGGCACCGACGGCACTGAGTAGGTTTCTGGTAATTTCCTCCAGATTTCTGGAAATGTCCCCATGTCACACGGACATCGAACATAAGTCTTGATATTTCTAAAGCTTTAATATTATTTAGATCTTTTTTGTTAAAGTGAACTAAATAATATTCTTGAGAAAGCCTTTTCCGAACAATTCCAGATTGGGTTCTCTTTTTCATAATGATTACTTGGACTGGGGAAAATCCAAGTAAATCATTAATTACATTTTTGATCTCTTCAGATGACTTATAGTCACATGAGAGCTTCCAAGACGACTTTGAACAAACGTTAAGTTTTGTCGTCATAAGTAAAAAAATGCGCTTCTTCTCTTCAAGATGTTTGAGAAGAAGTTCGCGATCCTTAAGAGTTTCCGGCAAAACGCCACAATCTCCTTTCTTTGCGATTTGGAAGGAGACCTTGATTCTCCTAAATCCCCCAAATTCGGAACAACTGACTCCGATAGGCGGCACTCTTTGTTTCCTCACTTGAATCAAAGAGCCTGGGCTAGAGGCTGATTCGATTTGGTGTTTGGAAAATTTGTCTAGAGAATCGAACTAATTGATCATTTCGATGCAATTATCAACATTATCCATTTCACCCTTGGAAGAAAGTTCGCGTTCCGGAGAATCGTCCTTTCTTCCATTCTTGTCACGTTTAGTGACAGTTTTAAATCCCACTTTATTGAAAGGAAGTTGTGAATTCAGAGATTCACCCTTCCTTTTGTTTGTAGTTGCAACCATGGTTAGTTAATAAACGAAAGAAAACGAGACCTCCTAAGAGGGTTTTTTTCCAAGACGGTGTCCAAGAAGGATTTCGCCAACTGGTCCAAAGAAAAATCGAAGGCAGGGTTCAAACAAGGATCGTAAAGGGATCAATAGTAGAAAAAATAGTACTGAAAAATACTGTTTTAGTAGCACTGAAAAGAACCGTTTTTAGCACTGAAAAGTTCTATTCTTGTAGCACTTAAAAGTACTGTTTTATTGCTTTAGGTAGTTTAAAAAAAAGATTTTCAAGAACAGAGAGAATTCGTGTACGCACAGCACGAAGGTACAATGCGCACAGACAGTGACAACTCGTTTCTTTTTACTCAATCGCACGCTGCCTTGAAATCAATGAACAGATGACGAGTATGCAAGTTGTACTCCCGGAATATATTGTGGATCTGTCGCAGGGTAAACATTTGATCCGACGTCGATCGGCCCTCACGAAAACCAGCTTGGTATTCGCCTTGTTGTTCTTCAACTCTTTAATCAAGGCAAAATCTACAAAGGCGAAATTGATGCTACAGCTTTACTCTACGAGTTGCGTATATATGTCCCAGAACGCCCTTTGAGACGACGTAACTTTCTCAGTATGGGTGCGCGCAATAGCCGATACGGGCAACATGATCCTATTAGGCACATGGTTGCTCGTTTCAATGAAGTCTTCGAACAGTTCGATTTTATTTAATGTATTTATCTTGTAATATTAGATTTTTAACACTTTGTTTGTTTTAGATTATAAGCGTCCATTCTTATAATTGGTTGTGTTACCTATTTCAGTCTTTCCCAGCCATACTTCATTAAGAACTAGGTCAGATGAAGAGGTACATATGGAAAAATTGAAAGCGTTTTTTTTTTCTTATAGGCAGGTGAAATCAGCTCACCTGTAAAAGTTATGAATTGCTACGCCATATGAAATGTAATATGTTTATAACAAAATGTTTAAAAAAATGCTAAATTTAGTTTTAACAAATTAGGATGATAGTGTTTTTTAAAACAGAACACCTAGATATAAGATAGGAACGTAATGTTTGGAACGATACTAATAAAGAATAAAAAAAAGGAATTTTGACACCATTTTTAAATTCAGAAGACCCAAATTTAGTAGACAGGGATTATTTTTAATCTTAACCCATCAACGCCTGGCGATCATTTTTTTTTTAATATAGTTAATGTTTAGACGAAATGGAAGGATGGTTTCTTCGGCAAAGTTTTCAAAGAGTCTAATGACAGGTTTTTTTTATTTCAGATTTCTTCCACTAGCTTGCGCTGAAGGCATAAAATATTTTGTTCTTTTGGGCTACTTTGTCAGCATTACCACTCTCGTCTTATGTTAAAATATGCGTTGTTTCCAAATCACAGATTCCTGAGTGATTGTAGAATAAACCCTGGAAGTCAGTGTGGATTTTGAGATTTCCAAATAAATCCTGGCATTCTATTATGAATCCTGGGATTCCAGTGTAGATCCTAAGATTCCAGTACAGATTCTGCGATTCCAGTGTGGATGCTCGTATTTCAGTGTGGATCCCTGGTCTCCAATGTTTGTATTTCAGTGTGGATCCTTTGATTCCAGTGTAGATCTTAGTATTGCAGTGTGATGGTACCATTTTAGTGTGGATCCTGGTATTTCATTCAGGATCCTTCGATTACCGTGTGGATATTGGAATTGTAGTATAGATTGTAGGATTTCAGTGCAGATTCTGGGATTGTAATGTGGATCGCAGAATTTCAGTGTGACACTTGAGATTTCAGTGTTGATCCCAGGATTCTTGTGTGCATTCTTAAACTAAAGTGTGAATACTGGATTTGCTCAGTGAATATCCTGGGATTGTAGTGTGGATCGCAGGTTTTCGGTGTGGATTGTGGGATACCAGTGTGAATACCAGAGTCGCAGGATTTCGATGGATTTCGGCATCCTAAGTTTCCAGTATGAATCCTAAGATTCCCGTGTGGAAGTGCAAAGTGGAGTTTGGTCTGTCACACTCTATGAAGGGATGTATATACGAAATCTTCAAGCAAGCGTTTGATAGCAGGGCTTTGCTGCATAGGCAATCATGGAAATCTTTCACTTCTGGTATATGTACCCCACCAGGAGTTCTTAGGATAAAACTAAGTAACCATTCGATCTAATGACCATTCAGCCTAACAATCAATGAGACTAATAACCATTTGGACTATTCAGAAGATCATGGGTATCAAATAAATCTTCAGTTAAAAAATGACAGGCGCGGGGTGCAGACTAGGTGTCGAAAATTTTGATTTTGTGGCACAGGTAATAATGGAGATAAACAATTGCGGGCTTGGCGTGTGTCTTATAAAAGGTAAACCCACTTTTTGCAATTGCTTTAATCAATGAAGTTCATTATAATGCCAGGAAATGAGTAATGATTATCGTACTTGGACGACAGCTTATCTCCTTCTAAGCCGGAAGCCATAAATTTACCTTCGACTAAGCTGCCGGGCGTGTCTGGCATTATTCAGCACATAGGTACATCCTATGAAATGTTTGCTGGAAGGCGGCTGCAAATCTGAGGTGCAGGAAATATTCGCGCCACTTTTCAGGCGTGATAATTGATTGATTCTGGAATAAACGTTTTGAAATCGTTGTCTTATCACGCCGAGGGGTGATTATCACGTTTTATCTGATTTACAATCCTTCATTTAAGAGCTTACGGAGTTGCGTTGGATAATATTTACCGAGGAAAGAACTTAGAGGCGGGTGTCGTCTGTCATTTATGGTAGTATCAGCATAGAAGACGTATCAAAGAGCAAAATGCGTAGGATAATAGGAGTAGCGCTGTTTTCGGTGATAGCTTTAAGCATAGTTCCCACGTCAGAAGCCAACCGCTGTGCTGGAAGGCCTGACGGTTTCTTTATTAACGACTATACTGCATGTGAAGGCTTTTTCACGTGTATCCGCGAGACCCCAGTGCCAGGACGTTGTCCAGAAGGATTCTATTTCAACGAGAATAGTCAACTGTGTGACCATCCATGGAATGTCATATGCCTGCTTTGTGTTCGCGAGGAAACGGAAACGGAAACTGAACCAGATACAAATAACGTAGTTACGGAGTTTTTCCCGATTGAAAATGAATGCCGCATGTACACGCTCTGTGTCGACGGCGTTGGTTTCCTGAGAGAGTGTTCGCCGGGTTTGATGTTCGATCGGGAAGCTCAACGGTGTGATCTGGAGGCGAATGTACAGTGCGTTGAAAGTCTTTGCCCGAACAGTGTCAACCCAGCGGTAGCATCTATGGTACCGGATCCAACGGATTGCTCTCAGTACTTCATTTGCTTCAACAGGGTTCCGAATGGACCACATTCGTGCAACACTGGTCTCCTGTTCGACCCGATCACCAGGCGGTGCGACTTAGAGGAAAATGTCGAGTGTGAGGTATGTACTGAGATAACATGAAAGTATATAAACTTACTTGATTGGACTTGAAAGTGTTGTTGCATAGGATCACAAATTTATATTCGGTCTATCGCGTAACTTAACACAGATGTGCGCCGCACATTAGTAGCTTACAAAACATTTTTCAGATTCAGCACAATATGTTCTGAGAGACACTGAGATTCTGTGATAAGTAATTATTTTTAGTGAATTTTCCAGTGTGTGCTTAAATTTACACCAGATATTTTTTTTTTCATTCTTTTTTTGAAATTTATATGATTATTTGAACAATGAATTACAATGTGTTCTAAACAAACAAGAATTCTAAAACACTTTTGGACATTTTTTATAAGCACCCTGAAAATTATAAGACTTGATAAAACTGTTTTTAGTACGATGAAACTTTATTTTACCTAAGTTCCATTTTCGCAATGTCGAGTAAATTGAAATCGTATGAATTTACTTATATCTTTCGTGATAGATCAAGATATGTCTTCTTGATCTCACGAACTCCTTGGTGTATAGGTATTCAGATTTTAATGGCAACCAATTGTATTTGTCATTTCAATTTAAACTTAAGAAATCGCAAACAACTGTGACCTAGGAAGTTTTGAGTTCATTTCGTGTCTTAGGCTATTCAAATATTCTTTTGAATATTACCGCTCTGATCTACACTCCCGTGCACAAGTTTGGGTTCACCCCCTCACGAAAGTGTTTTGTCCATATATCTGTGATTACACGTCTAATTGATACTCACTATTGCGCATTCGGAAGACTATGAGTTAGTATTAGTTCGGAGGTATTTCGTTATACACATTTTTTAGAATTTTGTTTATATCTCTGCTATTTTCAACCGATTTTAATAGTTTATAGCTTTTTCAAACGCAAATAATAGCGCCTATATGATTGGTTTTAGATTTCACAGAATTTTCGTGGTTGAAGAAAGTTTAGGTGAACCCAAACTTTTGCACGATGACTTGAATAGCTGTTTCATTGATTTTGAATAGTTTTCAGATTTTCCGCCAAAATTTCGTGAGTGCTCGCCTAAGAATGTAAGATTATGCTTCTAATGACACACTAATTAAAATTTTTTAGTGAACCCATTGCTGAGAAAATTAGCTATGATTTTCCAGCGTATTTTTGAAAAAATGTGATCAATTTAAGTAAAAATTTAGTGAAGTAAGGCTAACATCTATTGAATGCGCCATAGAGAGTTACAAACTGGCTTGTAGTCACAGAGGTATGAACAAAACACTTTTGTATGTTTTTGATGGTATGAGCCCAAACTTTTGCACGGGAGTGTAGATCTGAGCGCTAATGTTCAAAAGAATTAAGGCTCTTTAAAATGTTTCCTATCAACTACAAAACTTAGGATCCCTTTCACCATACTAATAAATTGTAGTTTAGAGCCCTAAAACTAAATGTCGAATTACCGCCGAAGAAAACTGAAATGCTTGTTTTTCAAAGAAACACAAACCTGCCATGTTACCGCTTACACTAATGAGTAAGACGATTGTACCCCGTTTGGCATAAAGTCATTTAGCATAAGGTCGTTTATTGGAAGCTTTTACCGAGATCAACACCACTGAGACGATAGCAACAATTTTTCGTAGGTTCTCAATAAGCGCGGTGGTTGTTCAGAGATATTCCAAGCTATGAATGTCAAAAATTGTGGTGACATTAAAGAGCATAACCAACTTAAACTCGTGACGGGTCTGGTGGAAAATCTTTTCGGAATAATAATTTAACCACATCCAGAGAGTATCTTTGAGTTTGTTACGATTTAAATATTTGAAAATACTAAATTGGCAAAGAAAATTTGCAGTATTAATAAAGGGGACATTCATAGAATATTTGGCTGAAGATCAAGCTCTGTCCCAGTTTGGACGTAACACTTGATAAAAATAACTTGGTAAAAGAAGGGAAAATTTATTTGCAAAACATTAAAAACTCTTATCCAAATATCTGTTATTGTGCATAATGAAAAAATAGCCTTTATACGAGAGCAGAAATGTTTAAGGCTCTCGCAATAGAATCAACACAAGTGAACAACACATTTTTGAAAGAAAATATGTGTGGCAAAGCTTTTCAACGATTCAATATAAATTTTAATTTTGAAAATGTACATCAAAAACACTATCTTTTATCAAAGAAGGAAAAATTTGTGATTGAAATAATATTTTTTCCAGTTTATCTTGAATGGAGATCATGTGTTTTCAAAAAGAAAAAATATATTGAATATTGGTAGGTGCTAAATTAATTATCATTCTAACAGCACGTCTTGCAAGAATTGATATAACAGAAAGAATATAAAAATGGTTATCATTTAGCATAACTAAATAATAAAATTAAAAACAGTATAAATATAAAGAACATCCTATTTTTAAAAGAAGACATAATTTATGGTTAAACCAATAAAAGATTGGACGCCAAAAATTATTGCGGCATGATAAAACGAAATGACATTGCGTTCAGAATCATCGAATGTCGTTTCTTTTCCCGAATGTCGTTTCTCCGAATGTCGGTTCCTCGAATGCCAGTTCCCCGAATGACCCTTTTCCACGAATGCCATTTTTCCGATTGACCTGTTTCCCCGAAAAGTGGTCTTCAGTGACTGAATGGTGAAGGAGAAAGAACGATAAGCAATCAAAAGAAGGAGGTATTCTGTCATTCTCGGCTATACCCCTTTCGGGACTGTCGATATTATGCGGAGCACGTGTTTGTCTCAAGCATCAAAATACCGCTATTTACTTAATCAAAGGTTGCTGAATCCATTGCCGTTTTCAAAAATATCACAGCACGTCTAGTTATTGTGATATTGGATGTTGAAAATGCAACATTTGACTATTTCAGCCAACTTGCATGCAAGTTTGTTAGCTTGTAAGGCAATTTATTTGCTTAATTTGCTACAGAAATCAAACTTTATGTGTATAACAATACTTATCAGCAAAGTTCACAATATTATCGATGCTCAAAAGCTATTTTTTGGTGTTTTAGAAAAGTATTGTATTTTGCCATATAAGAGAAACGGTGAGTTTTGTATGGAGACTGAAAGCATGTTGAAAAAAAAGATTTAATCTAAATTTTTTCGTGCAATTTCAACCAAATTATATCTGTAATGAAAGTTGAAGTCTTATTTTTTATGCTTGCTGGATTAGTTCACGATAAAGTTTGATAAATCATACTACAAATTTCATGGAAGTCAATTAAACCAGTGTTTCATACAACTTTGGCGACCTGTAGCTAAAAATTGTGACGTGCTTGTACATTTCTGAGAACGGCATCAGATTCAGCAGCCCCAAATCTACTAGAGACACCCTTGAGAAAAGCGAAAATTTCATATTTGTTACGCTGTGTATTTCACCTTTATGGACAAATTTCTCTTTGCTATGTGTTAACGCTCTTCATGGGGTTTTAATGTAACTCATTTACTATGGATTACTAAAGCCGGGAAAAACTATATTTGAAACCGGCTCTAAACGAGCCGTTTCAAAAAGCCATCTCCAGCACAATTGTGATGCTTCGTCCCGAAAGGGATACACTTGTTGGCAAAAATGCTAAGGACGGTAAGACTTCGATAGAACTACCAATTCAATAAAGAAGGGTGCATATCAGATGGCCAGTTCATTCGCCACCCTGAAATACAATTATGAATGCCAAAAATTTTTCGGGGATTGGGCTATTCGGGGAACTGGCATTCGGGGTAACGACATTCGTGGAACCGACATTGGGGGAAAAGTAGCACAACCCATCGAAGTAACTGCAGTAATTTCTCTTTTCGCTGATAACTTGAGCAGATCAATGTTATCGATTGCCTCCCTTTTGTTAGGTGGAAACAAAAAATATCTAAAAAATATAGCTTTAAAGAACAGTCTATGTATAGAAGAATGCGAAATTCGACTTCAAATGAACCAGAGGGAGCACAGTGGCGAAAAATGAATCAACTTCCTGCAGCCTTAGGCCAGAACATGGTTGGAGCCAAACCGGAAGATCTTATCGAGCTGTACCGAACACTCATGTTATCGGTCTTGGAATTCGGTAGCTTGTGTCTAGTGCCATCGTGTTAGTGTCTTTTAACGTAAAACTACATTTTATGGTTCGATGAATCTTTTAGAACACGTTATTGTGTCGTTCTATCTCTTACATCATGTGTAATTCAGTCATAACGTTAATTACGTCCAGTACAGTAATTTTCATTATTTTCAAGATGGATGTCTAGGGTTATCCAAGAACACTTCAGGACTTTGGATCAACAAGCGCAGCAAATAATCTTTTTTAGGTATTGATTAAGGTTGATATGATCTGTGAAATCACTTTACAAGCAGCGTTAAGAACAGTGATCGCTCGATAGTTCTCACATTCTAACTTGTCACCCTTTTTGTATATTGGGTATATTACTCCCTCCTTCCCAGTGTCTGCATTTTTGAATATACAGTCAACAACGCTGACCCTCAGTAGGATCCGTCATCGTTGAATTATTTTTTGTGTGAACGTTTTTTTGACAATATATGCACCAATACGGTAGAACGTGCATTCAGCTTTCAATTAGTGTTTCTACACTGATTCTCATCCACCTACTGACATTCCATGGCGAGCCAATCAATTTCGCTTGCAACATCAGCAAATTGCAAAAGTTGTATTTTTTTTTATTAAAAGACTGGAGACTGAAGACTGGATTATCATCAACTGGAGGCATTACATTGCCGTTTTCTTACACCAGTAATATAAAATTCATTTGTAATTTTTTTATATTCAATTTTCAATTTTAGTGCCTCTAGGTGAAATTGAATAATGAAATGAAACCAACAGTGGGTGGAACTGAATGTGTGCGTGTGTTGCACCCACTCTCTTTCTCGTCGCATTCGGTCTCATAGTCAGATAGGCCTTTTCACAAGATTGAAGCGTATTGGGAAGCTCTTTGACATTTCTTCTATGGAAATGACAGCCTCGTGTTTGCACCGTTCCTCTACCGATGTAAAAAAATGCATAGACGGAACTGTCACATGAAAAGGCCTAATGGCTTCGTGCTAGTGGAGTTTGTTTTTGTTCGTTTTCGCATTGATCGGGTATCATTCGGCCGATTTTTTTTACGGTACTGCTTGCATCTTTCAATCATCTTTATCCCGGCACATTGCGGCTCGCGGTACAAATCCTTTGCGGGATGCATTTAGTTGCTGGTAGAACTTAATCGTTTATTGAGAACTATACAGCTGCTCCATATCTTCGCACTCCAGCTCTTCCAGGCGGTGTTCTTTCGGTGTTTGTTGCCTTTGCTTCTGTTTGATACATTGTGACGGGTACCTTGTTGCAGCATCATCGTCCGCGATGCATTCTTCTCGTCCAAAACCATCTGACATTCCTCGTCGAACCAACCGTTCTGTCGATTTCCTTCCACGAACCCAATGGCATCTTCTGCTATGTTGTTAATGGCTGCTTTGAAACTACGCTAGTAGTCCCCAAGATAAGTCCTCGCTAAGCTCTCTATCATCTGACAACGCTGCTTGATGCCTTTGCACGTAATCAGTTGCGACTTCGTGTAACTTGAGTCGTTCCAGATTGTACCGTGGTGGGCGCTGGTACCGATTATTCACCCCTATTCTTGTTTACGTTCGAATGCTCTTTCGATCGAAAACCGTTTTGCATTCTCGTTTTCGCCAGCAAAATCAAGTGGGCCGTGGATTCGAACGAATAGGATTCGATCGAAAGTTGGATACGCCGTAAACAAGAATGAGGGTGATTGTTCACAACGGAAAGCCTTTGGCGCACTTTAATAATCACAAGGTAGTGGTCCGAATCGATGTTTCCGCCGCGATAGGTTCTGACGTCGATTATATCCGAGGCACTCCATCAATCAAAATGTTGTCGATTTGTGATTCAGTACCGATACGGAAGACTGTGCTGGAAGTAGGTACTACGAATGGCCATGTTCTTGGAGGCAGCGAAATAAATCAGTATAAGGCCGTTTTCGTTCGTAAGCTGGTGAACGCTGAACTTCCCTATAATGAATTCCTCCTCCTGGCCAACCTGAGCGTTGAGATCTTCGTTACGTGGACAGCTGTCGTATTCACGTTCTTGCAGCGCGTAAAAAGCGTCCTTGTCGTCATCATCACCTGTTAGGTGAGGGCTGTGCACGTTGATTTATGATATTGAACAAACGTCTTTCGATGCTCAACTTGTACATTTTGTTGTCGATTGGTCATCACCCAATCACGTGTCTGTTTTTCGCCCATCACGATAAAAGCTGTGCCCAACTTGTATGTATCCGCAGCTCTGGTATATGGTATAGCCATCCCTATACGTATGTATCGTCGAGGAAAAGGAGGTTGAGTTCATTTTTATCCGATCTGATCCATTGACCCTCAGGAATAACTCCAAAACGGTGGACATTCCAAAGGTCCTCAAAAACTAAACCTCCATACGATCGTATTGGAGCTTAACCCCTCTACCGGCAGCTTCATTTTTTACCGCAAAATATATATTCAAATTGTTATAACTTTTTTGTTTTTCAATATTTTTGCACCATTTTTTCACAAGTTCTAAAACAACTCTTCTAGTTTGGGAATCGGTGTCGATATTAATTATTGGTGATCTGGCTTTAAAGATAATCCGATGTTCCTGGGGGGACCGATATTTTCCATATAAAATGCCTTTGGCCGCCATTTTGTTTTTGATCAATTTACCAAAAAAAATAAAATGTGCGCTATATAATGCCAGGTAATAAGGAGCTTCTCTGAAAAAATCATTTAAATCGGTTCAGTATTCTTGGAGATATCTGAAAATTACGTTATGATGTTTTTTGAAGTTTTTAAGATCTTTATTTGGCCAGCGTGATTCCAGAAACCTAAATGATCATTACTTAAAGACGGCTGCACCAAATTGCTTCATTTTTTCACAATATACTCTCATTAATGCATTGTTCCGAAGAGTGAATATCCGAATACGATTAAAATTCTGTAGCCAGAGAAATTAATGGGGGATTCTAGTTACGGGTCGGTCCCCCAAGGAATTTTGGAATATCTTTAAAACCAGATGACCATTGATCAATATCGACACAGATCCTAAAACTAGAAAAGTTTTTTGAGAACTTGTGACAAAATAGTGCAAAAATATTGAAAAACAAAAAAAGTTATGACGATTTGAATTTGAATTTTGCGGTAAAAAATGAAGCTGCCGGTAGAGGGGTTAAACAAAGAAAATCCGTAAAAAAATTATTTTGATTTTTAAAATATGTTATGATAAATGTTGATTATTTTGATATAGGGTCGGTGTTCCCTTAGTAGACAGTCCCCTTTAGTTGCACTACTGGCTTTAAACGGCCGTTTTGCTATAATTCGTTGCAAAATAATTTTTGACATGAAGGTCAGGAACTATTTTTTTAAGTACCATTCATTCATGATTTTTGTTTTCAAAAAACAATCGAAATAAATAGTTTTGTTTAAAATTCAATCTGCTTTGCACCTATAATAGACCTATTTTTCCGATAGTACCACTACTAAGAGATTTTTTTTTATATTACGCAAAATAATTGAATAATTAGGAACCTTTTTACTTTTTACATTAGCGATAATAAATACAAAAATATGAATTTTCGTAGTTTTCATATTTTTTCCACAAAACCATTAAAAAAAGTTTTCAAATGCTGTAAAAACAATGCCGCTGACTTCAATTCTCGACTTCATACGAATATTTGTTTTTGGTATACCGACCCTATCTGAAATTTTCTTCAAAACTATGAAAAGTTTTTAAATTGGTAGAATAAAGCCAATAAGAGCATTAATTTACATACCCAAGAAACATTTTCAAAACAAAAACTTAGAGTGTAGTTTTTGCTGTAGGAACTAACCACCTGTCTCATTTATTCCACAGGTTGTCACGGAACCACCAACGCTTACCGATTGTCCGGCCTCGGGTCTGCACTACATTCCAGTGGAAGGCGAATGTTCGAACTTCTTCATTTGTCTGGACGGTGACAAAATCGGCGAAGAAGTCTGTGCCGATGGACTTATCTTCGATGTCAACCTGAGAAACTGCCGACCACGAACCGATGAAGGCTCGCAGTGTATTACCGATCCGCCAGCCGAAGTAGCTGCGAGGCTCTTTTTGGGGTACAATTGAAGTATTCCTTACTTAGGTATATGGTGAAGCCAACAAGCATCGAATAAATTAGTACAATTATTATTCTTTCTTTGTAATGTTACAAAAATCCAGTATAAATAAATATTATTACAATATTATGTTCAAAACGTAGGCTGTACTACTGAAATATCTTTGAGTCATGTCCCGTTGTCATAATAATCTTACATTAAAAGAAGATTCAAGCATTTCTTTATAATAATCTAATACCTTTTTGCATTATTGTGCTCCTTTTCACAGGAAGTAAGTAAATTGAAGTTCAATTTGTGTTAAGGTTACATCAATTCATTTTGTTTTGAAGAATTTAGAAGAAAATCCTTGGTCTGACACTTGGTTGAATGATATTTAGTCGAAAGTACATTTAATTGGAGGGCCTTTTGGCTTTCAAAATTTAAATCTCGTTTGGTTGAAGGGAT
Source organism: Aedes aegypti (assembly GCF_002204515.2). Classification (NCBI taxonomy): domain Eukaryota; kingdom Metazoa; phylum Arthropoda; class Insecta; order Diptera; family Culicidae; genus Aedes; species Aedes aegypti. The sequence goes on along the minus strand of NC_035109.1, from coordinate 256,271,082 downwards.
ATGCCATCGAAACCATATTTTGAAATGGTTGGATGAAGATCGTTTTCGAATAGCCATACTTCTCTCTGGCGTAACGTCCCAACTGGGACAGAAACTGCTTATCAAAAAGGTGTTCCTATGAGCAATTCCGCAGTTATTAACTGAGATTATTAGCATGAGTATATCAAAGAGCGCAGATAGCCGAAGCGGTAAACGCGCAGCTATTCAGCAAGAACAAGCGGAGGGTCGTGGATTAGAATCGCGTAGTTCAAGGATCTTTTCGTAAATGCAATTTACCCGACTTTCCTGGGCATATAGTTTCTTTGTACCGGATACAAGATACACACATGCAAAAATGGTCATAAGGACACTTAACTGAGAAGCAGGTTCTGTTTCAGATGGGACGTGATGCTAGAAAGAAAAAAATGTCGTGTGGCAAAGTTCGAAGATACCCTATGTTATGGGAAATACATACATACATGCATCAAAGTTGAATTTATGACAAAATGCATGGTTTAAGCTGAACATTTGATCAAAAGATTATTTTAGACAATTACGCATATTATCTTAAAAAACGAGTCATTCGATCGATACATTTTTGTTCACGAAGTTGGTAGCATATGTTCAACACTCTTGATAGGAAAACTTATTCTTTTGAATGATATTATTCTTCTTCCAACTCACATCCATTTGATTGCGTGCGAGTTTTTTTTTCCGTAGCATTTCAAACCTTAATTAAAATGTTGTAAAAAATAGAATAAGTATTTTTTGTACGAAAGCTCAAATACAGTATGGCCTATAAAAAATGCGAAAATCGTCATATCATGTTTTATGGTAGTTTTTACATAGAAAATGTGAATGAAATATAAATATTATTGATTACTTGTATTGTGTAATCTATTTAGACTCAGTTTTTCGCTTTGCACATGATTTTTATCTGTTACTTTCACCTTATCAGAGAGGAATTGGAAGCATACCTCCAAATTTTATCATGCGGACGTCGAGCTCAATATCTGTGTGATGGAAGCCATTAAAACATCAACGATGGCGTGGGATTCTTCACAGGCCTTGTCTCCAGCATACGCTCATATCACAAAAATAGAATTGATTCATACCTGGGTGATTGAAGACTTAAACATATTTTTGAAAAACGGCTCATTTTGGAGAGCTTTGATTAAACCTTCACATAAGTGTTATAAGCAGCTCCGTTTTGCTCAAAACTTATGAGCTAGTATTGATAAAAGTTGTCTCTATCCGAAGGAACAAATACAATCCTCAAAAATCTGTTATAGGCCTCCGTATTTATTTTTTATTCAACCTGACCAAAAAATAAAGGCATATCAAACCTATAAGACGCAAATGCCCTCAAAACTATGACCTTGGCAAAATATTTTATTGTGAATACGAAAAACACGTTCTCTAAGAACTCCGCAATCCTCTGATACCAAAAAAAACTAAAATTTTCAAAAATAAAGTGTGATATTTGAAGGTGGAAAGTTTATCACCAGAGTATACGACAATCAGACGCTGTTTCTAGCTTTGGGCGGACAAATCCTTTGAACTTATTTGCTTTATTACATTATTTAGCACAGTAAGAAAAATATGACAAAAAATGTCCTGGAATGAGAAGTTGTGTCAGTATATACTACAATAACCAGAAATTACATTCACTATCAAAAACAATGAAAATAACGCTTGTGGATGCTATATTCACGTTCAAACAAATTTTGCCTTTTTATGGGCCATACTGTATTTTGGTAAGGTGCATCTATTATTATTTGAGAATATCATCATTCTTCGAAAAAGTACTTGTTAGTCCATGAAATAAATATTTTGCTATGTCGATTTAATCATTCTTTCAAAATATTATCATTCTTCATCATAAACTTTGATGGATTTCAGCATATTTTAATTGCATTAACTTTTGAAACATGTTATTTTTATGTCAACTGAATTAACTCATACATCATATTTCACAGTTATTAGGCTTGCTACTACACAATTAGAATTGCAGGAGTGTGGGTACAATATGTTCGTTAGGAATAATGATTAAATGTTTCAGCTAGGAATCCGTTATTGATAAATTTGTGCAATAAAATAGCATAATTTGGCAACATACCAGTAGTTCTGTTTATTTAGCGTAGATGGAAATATCATAACTCGTACTTGACTTTCTTATCTCAAAAAAAAAAATAGGCCTCTAAGCTACACTTAAAAGTGTAAATGTGATTATAAAACAAAGCCAAATTTTGAATTTTCAAGTGTACAAGACAGGAGAATATGACAACAGTTCGCGTTGAAAATCAATCAAATTGCTTGCTTGCTGGTGGTGACCAATGGGGTAAATTTCCAACACGAAGCGCTGTTTGCTTCTCAAGTCTTGCGCTCTTGAAAATTTGAGATGTGGCTTCGTTCTATAATCACCTTAAATACTCCAAATTATATTGTTTGTTCCGTGAGGCAACGAGGTGGAGTTTGTTCGTGTTTGACAACCGTTAATAGGGTAATACTACGTCAGATGCTTAGGACGATCTTCGGAGGTGTGTAGGAAAACGGTGTGTGGCGGCGAAGGATGAACCACGAGCTCGCCCAACTCTACGGCGAACCCAGTATCCGGAAGGTGGCCAAAGCTGGAAGGATACGATGGGCAGGGCATGTTGCAAGAATGCCCGACAGCAACCCTGCAAAGATGGTGTTCGCTTTGCATCCGGTTGGTCCAAGAAAGCGTGCAGCACAGCGAGCTAGGTGGGCGAATCAAGTGCGTCTCGAATTAGCGAGCGTGGGACAGAACCGAGGATAGAGAGATGCGGCCACGAACCGAGTCATGTGGCGTGATATTGTTGATTCAGTGTTATCTTTCTAGATGTTAATTAAATAATTGAAATGAAATGTATTTTCTATGGATTTGGTTCGTAGTATCGTAACTACTGAATGGATTCAATGGTATCTAATAGTTTTGCTCCTTTCAAATCTCCAGGAGCGGATGGGATTTATCCTGTTCTACTCCAAAAAGGATTCGAGTTTATCAAACATGTTTTGAAAAAGCTACTTGTAAGCAGTTTTGCTACCGGATATATTCCCAAATCCTGGCGTGACATTACTGTGAAGTTTATCCCGAAAGGATGACGAACGTCGTATGAAGAAGCGAAGAGTTCTAGATCAATCAGTCTGACCCCTTTTCTTCAGAAATGTCTGGAACGCATTATTGATCATGACATCCGTGATGTTTATTTGGCAAACATGCCTCTTCATATGAATCAACATGCTTACCAATCTGGGAAGTCCACAGTGACTCTTTTACATACGATACGATATCGAGAAAGCATTCGCTCCGAAGCAATCCTGCTTGGGTGTTTTCTTGGATATTGAGGGTGCCTTTGATAACGTGTTTTTCGCTACCATATTGGGAGCTGCACGAAACTATGGGCTTCACACAATGATTACCAATTGGATTCATCAAATGCAAAAAGAAAAATTTGATCAAATCAACTCCATAAGTTATAGACATCTCAAGCTTTCATAGTTTTTCACTTAAATTTTCTTTTAAATTCAAAATAAAAATAAAAAAATTAAAATTGAAAATTATAAGTTTGACCAAAATAACTGATTTTGCGGTCCACACTAAGATAAACTTTCAAAATCAATTAAAAGTTTGCAGAATAGCGCAGCCTCAAATTTCATCAAACAAAAAAATTTGAGTCAAAATTTAAAGTTAAATAAGGGCCACCCTTTTCAACTTTTTTCTTAGAAGATGCAAAAGTTCAATCACGAATAACTTCTCTGAAGACATCGAACGTCTGAAATCGACGAGAACTGAAAAAATACTTTTTTTTTCTGCTAAATTGTCGATTCGGACTATTGTGCAATGTACAATGAATGATCTGTTATTCAGCTACCAGTTTTCACTCGACGCCTCAATGAAGTAATTTCAAGGAAAGAAAAGGTTTTATGTCAGGGGTTATTCCCAACCTTCGTACACCGTAATACAGCGAATGGAGCTAGCTTTAGTGCGTAGCTGAAGTGCATCTACTCCCTGTCATCTGGTCACTCCCTGAGTTATCTTCTAAGGGGTCATTCTGTAAAATACGTAAAATATGTAAACGCCGTGGACAAAGTGGAACAATGTAGGTTTAATTGTTTTCCAGTTCATTTTTTTCAATCGATTGTCATACAATCGGGTTCAAACATACAATTGATAGCGCGTGCTTCTTCGGAGTTGAACATCGATTCCACTTCCAGTAGCTGTGTGTCCAAAGGTCAGCATCGTAGATCCATCATATCGACGTCAAAAGCTGTGTCCGATATCACACATATCATCAATCAAAATACGAACGTTCAATATCGTACAAACAATACAGTTGGACTGCGGAAATTGAAGCGTTAACGATACGCACAATTTTTGAATTCGTCATCTGCGCTGGCACGTACATAGGTACAAGAGGACCAGTTTGGGTGTGAAACAACCTAATCCAGTAATGCATGCCGATAAAGGTAGCGCTTTGATCGCAAAACATCCTGTTTCAGTTCTTGATATACATTTTCTTCTACTCCCAGATGGCTTTACATCTCAAATGGAAACCAGTTGGGTTACCCATGTTTGCGTGTTTAGCATATTATTATTATTATTATTGCGCAGTGGGAACTGCGACAATAATATTAATTATTGTCTTCAGAAGTGCGGGTCCCTACAGAAGTGCGAGATGTCAAAATGAAATTGTTTTGTCGAATTGAGATGACACATTACTTGAATACAAACCGCGAGTAAACAAAGGTCAATGGAACATTTGAATTATTTTAGATCATGTAAGCGGTTCTCCGACATTACCCGGAAAACCATTACTCGGAATGCAATTTACCGGAAGACCATTACCCGGAAAATTATATCTCCATTTCTCGACTTTTTTCATTAACGTCCTTTATCGTCCTTTAAATCGTGTCAGTATGTTGACTTGAAAATATTTAAAATGACCACCAAGGATAAGGTTCTAAGTTCAAAATACATAAGCACCAGAGAGGAGTCTATAATATCTTTATACTTGATCATGTCAATATTCATCATCTTAATATATTTGCATTTCATAAATGATTCACCCTTCTTTTAGAAATAAGCTGCTCTTTCAACTTATCTTTTCTGCTTGTCTTGGCTGAACTGGCTTAATTTGGCTACAACTATGTAACTTTACGTTTAATATTCGACCGTCGATTCTCCAAGTGTCCAAATGTTAATAAATAAGCAATGATTAGAATTTTTAATACTTTCCTCCGAGTGTCAATTCACCGAATGTCGTTTCCGCAAACGTCAATCAACCGATTGTAAACCCCCGTATATTCCTTTTTCTAGAATGACCCATTTCGGGTCATCTGATATTCACCCTTCTTTATTTGGTTGGCGGTTCTTTCAATTTCCACCGATCTCGGCATTTCTGGAAAAATGTGTTTAGTCGAAAGTGACCAAATATTTTATTATTTTGATTGCTTAGTATTCTTTCTTGTTTATTACACTGGCTTTGAATTCGGGGTACATACATTCAGAGTTATGACATTCGGAGAAAAATAGCACAATCAATCAAATTCAAAGGAAAAGTAGATTTATTGAGGTTCTAAAGATGGACGTTACAATGGCGAATAGTGTCCCTACTCTCAATCACCAAGGCACTCTTAGTTTTCGTCTTGATTTTTTAGCTTTCCCCAAACCATAAAGCTGATATGAGAATTGAACTGTTGTATGTTTCTTCCCTTGCAAGATAAGTGTTTTTTTATATTTTGATACAATATTAAAATTGGACTCTGATCTGTTTTAACGTAAAGGAATAAGAAAACCAAACTCCATAACTCCAAACATTTTTAAATGCTGAGATGTTCAATTTACTCAAAAGCAACCTACCTTATTTTTTAGGCTATTTCCGATTTCTATTTTTTATGATGGTACCTTCCATGTGGTCTCGGACATAAAAGAAAATGAATAATTCTTTCCATTCTTTCTATCCTGTAATATTTAGTTTTATAGCCTAAATTTGAAGACATAGTTTTCCGATCTATATCAGGCAATTCTTTTCTAATTAGGTTGCCAATAAAATTACATGTTCAATTAAATTTTGCTTTCGTGATATTCGTTCATAGTTTAAGGCTTACGTTGCGGCAAAGTTAAGCTATTCAGAAAGATCAAGCTGAGGTTGGCCGAATTGAATATCGCCGGTTCAAAATTATATCTGGATGACAAATTTGACAACGTTTCACAGCTAGAGTACATACATACTTGTCAAACTATGAACGAATGCAAAAATGGTCGGTTGACATAAGCTCTCAGCTATTAACTGTAGAAATGCTCCTAGGACAGCTGAGAAGCAGGTTTTGTCCCAGTTGAGTCGTAACGCCAGCAAGAAAAACAACATATATGGTCCATGGCTGTTTGGAGATGTCTTTTGAAATGATGTTTATGGAAACCGAGGGAGTCGAGAATGTCCATAGTTAGCGTGACATAGTTTGTGCTGCACATCAATGAAAAATCGTCGAAAATATAAGATTTGGCTTTCGGGGTAATGGTGCATTCCTGTAAATGGTACATTCCGGCAAATGGTTTTTCCGGGTAATGGTACATTCCGGTAAACGGTCTTCCGGTAAATTGCATTCCGGGTAATGGTATAGAATCCATGTAAGCATTTATTTAATCAAAATCTGAATCTTTGAGCATTAGTTATAAATTGTACACTGCCAGGTGGGTGAAACACATTATATTAAATAAATAATAATCAAAGTAGTATTCAATTAGGAACTTGCTTGTTTCGGTCGATCAAAGTAATCATGTCCAACGTTATACTGGATAATGTACACCTGAGACGAGACTCGCGAAGACGGTCTTCTTTTCTGTGATGGCTGAGTTTTTTCTTATTCCACTTTGTGTTTATACCAATCATGCGCAAGCCGTTCAAACCTTCACATAAACCTCTCAGCAAAAAATGATTGCGTTTGCATCACACCGAATCATAAATAGCCTTTTGAGTGAAATATCATGGCAGCAAACGTAGCAGATATTAGAAATAACTAATCTTGCGTTGAGATTTATCGGCAACTTTGGAAAAAATAGCTCCACTGAGTCAGTGGCACTGACTGAGATTTTCAATCACAGTTTATTTTGAATACAATACTTTTCACGTTTGCAGTCATAAAATCGGCGGGCTGCATTTGACGTTTCGTGACAGTGGAATCTGGGCTACATATGACGTTGATATTTTTCCTCTTCGCGAGTTTCTCTCAGATGTACACCATCATCGAGCCAGCTCAAATACCAAGTACCATTGCTTATATGGCTACTATTTCTTGAAACTTTCAAGGACTCAGGTTTATGCTATCTACAAAAAATAAAACTATTACGAGCTGGATTATGGGTTTGTGACCGAACGGCAGCGGCAGCAAATTTATAGAAAATTTCGAGCAGAACATCCACCCTGGATTGTCCAGCTGTAGGGTAACGGTCGTATTTTGGACCCCCTAAGGAAGTGATTTTAGTATTTTGTCCCAATTAATTACTTGTACACGGTAACCAAGTCAAAGAACATGCAAAAATGTAGAGAAAAACTTCCTCTACGAGATAAAAATTCCCATACGGTTTTTCATTATTTTGGACACACCAATACGTTTTGGACCCTCAAAGTATATATTTTGGACCCCCGGCATTTTTTATCGTTTGGCGACAAAGTTCACGACACTGGTTGTATAATATGCTTGCCCATAGTCTAATCAATCGATTGACAATGGAAATCGGACGAAATTCTACGCCTTTAGTTCAGAAATTTGAAAAAAGTTTTTGTTTACATTTGAAAAATTTCTGACGGCTTCAATTTCTGTGTGTAACGTGTTGTAACGGTTGCATGGATGAACCGATTACATTAAATTAATTTCAGATAAAATAAGCACATTTTCTATGTACAAACAGTTGATGCAAGTGCGGAATAGTCTTATCTTTCCAAATGGTATGCGAATTGAGTTGGTCTTTCGATTTTAACTGGTGAATTTGCTGGAAAATGGGCCAGGGGGTCCAAAATATATAGGGGTCCAAAATATATTGGTTACCCTATCAGAAATATCCAGTATTGTTCCTTAATGAGACCAGTGGTCTTTTTTATCAACGATTCCAAGTGACCATAAGTGCCGCGAGCATATGCAGAATTCTGCATGCCGAAGGGCTTATGTGGAAAGCCCTCGAGCGACGTGCCATTCAAATAAGAGAAGACGAAATATTCCGGTTTTGTTCAGAACTGAATGCTATTGAATGGGATTTATTCAACCTCGTATTCTTAGATGAAGTGTCGATAGACAATCGAGATATGCTACGTAACAGGGGCACGGAGTTAAAGGAAAACGGTTAGTATTCAGAGGTGAATTCATCCAACGACCTAGAGTGTCTTATCTTTGTTTTTTTGGGGCAGAGTGGAATGTTGGATAGTTTCGAAACTGAGGGTACATTCACAAAAAAAATATTTTTTGATTGTTGTCGTTCATTTGCAATTCGCAATGAAAAAGTATCTCGATTCCCTGGTCCAAACTCAGTATGGATACTAGATGGCGCTCGTATCCATTGCAACCAAAATATTGTAATGTACTTACGTTCAATCGGAATACTACCCGTATTCCTTTCCCCATACTGCCCTTTCTTCAACCCCATTGAACTGATATTTGGGATTACCAAGAGAAATATGAAACGTACATATACGGAAAATCGCCAGGAAATTCTTTCGCATGTAGCGATTTACACCTTTTCAGCCTTTCCTTCTTATGATCGCACAAAAAATTTTCGACATCGTGGGTATTTTCCAGGAGGAACGTTCAATCCTGAAGTGGGGTTATCACAAACTGTCGAGAATTTGACTTTGTTTGTTTTATAATAAAGATTGTAAAGATATAACGTTTATTTGATTTAATTTAATCATTATTCGAAATACAGAACATTGTAGTTGTATTTATTACATACTAGTGGTCCCGGCAAACTTCGTCTTGCCATCAAGTAGGCTGTTGTAAAACGTCATGTAATCCCCCATACAAAATGACACATTAGTCTTCTCCGGTTTTCTCGATTATTCCGGAGACTATCCCAAACTTTTTTTCTCACACGAACACGTCGCATCCCTTGTCGTGTGCAACTGTGAAAAACTGACGCCACTCCGTTCATCCATTTTCAATATATTTCGTGACATACAAACACTACTCCATTTTTATTTATATAGATAGATAGATGATCGACATCTTGCAAATCAACAATACGATCCGCCAATGTGTGACTCAATTCGTTTTCCTCTGGGCGTAGTGTGTCTGAAATTGCAGATACAAGGCTTGCGTTTATCGTTGAGCGAAATCTCAATCCCTGAACTCGGCGCTTAACACGTTGACCCAGTTCGATCAGTTGATCCGCTTCAGCCTCCAAGTCAGCCAACTCCATTTGATATCCATCGTTGATTGTAGTTGCTACCGACAATCCGGTTCGAGTTGTTCCCATGCGAATAACTTCGGAAATAGGCACTGAACGAAAGAATTTCATCCAAAAATTCGGAGGTATTTCAGACATTCGCCGCTCGCGTTCATGGGGAGATGCAGAGTGTACGTAATTAGCCCACATTCTCCAGGGGCTTGAATGTGCAGAGAAATGGTGTCCATGTAATTCCTGCAATTCCTTCGCAAGATTCATCAAACTCTGATTGTTTGGTGCACCGGAACGGTCTGCTTGTTGGAAACTAATGAGCTGCTTATCTACCATGTCCCAAAGAGACTTGCTTGACACTGCGTTTGAATAAATGTGCACATGAATCATTATCGCCTTCTCTTTCCAAAGGACCAAAAGTTTGCTATCGATTTTGTCGATAGTGATGCGTCGCTTTTGTGCTTGGTCCTGCAGAATAACGAACTTGCACATTTCGCCGGATTCGGGATCGTTGTCGGCAGCCCATGTTGAAACCATCATACCGTTATTATCAATAAATACAATCTCACGACACAAAACCGGTTGTTCTACTTTCCACATTTCGTGCAATATGTCGTTCACCGAGTTCCCGGTAAGAAGTGTCGATGAGAATTAGCTTCCGGAAGTCTCTCCAACGAATCGGCGCTTGTAAAAAAACTCCTTGGAGATCGAGCTGAGTATCACTTGGTTCACCAAGATGAATTTCAATTTTCCGCTTCTTGCGGTTCTTCGATGTATTCGGAGCATAGTTTTCTTTTTCGGTAGATTCATTTACCACAGGTAACTCGGCGGCAAACACTTCGTCCAGGGCCTCTATCAAGAAATCTTCTTGATCACTGAATGTTTGGTTGATGTCTTCGTCCGGATCCATAATCATGACTGCAAGAGGAAAACTCGTTATTTGCTTATACAACAGATTCTGGAACTTATTACTTACATTAAGTCTGAATTGTCCTCCAATTTCTAGTCCTGTGTTCCGATTCGAGAGCGCTTCCAAAAGACACGGTATCAACACCAGCACATGTTGGTAAACAAACAACAAAACAAATAAAAAAAGAGATTTGTTGTTATTGTCGCTTCTGAACACGCTGCACATATTCTAACCAAACAGTGGGTAAAATCAAATTCGAAATCAAAGAGGTAGAAAAATAATCAAATAGCTATAAATAATAAATAAATTAATATGTATTAATTAATGGTGTGTTTCTTGTTTATGTGTGTATTGTAAATCAATACTAAATTTTCTTTGTTACGCTAAATTTTAGGCAGCGTTTGTTTTTCATTATTGGGTATAAACAAACTGAAGGAGTAGTAACTTTTAGTTGGTGTGTGATTCAAGTGCGACTCAAAACATTCCTTAAAATCCATCTAGCAATGCAAATCACAATGAAATGATCTCCAAGAATGCACTAGAGCTTCTCAACTATTCTTATATCTAGTTTTTTTTTATGTTTAAATAATGATCTTGAATGATAATATGAATCGTAGTTACTGGAAAATGTTCTGTATTTATGTAAATTGTCTGTAATTCAAAAGTGTTTGAGAAAAATAGATAAAACTGGCTTCTATCGTTAACGAGATCGATGATGTATAGGTTCGTGAAGATTTGGAATCATTTATAAAACTATGTTTAAACACCACAATTTGGACTGAAAACTTGGTGTTTTTAATGCAAGTTTGAGAAAATCTACAAAGATTAATACAAAGTATTTTTCAAAGTCTCATTAGCTTATGAAAAAAGACATGTAAAATCAGTCTAATATTTTTCATGATTCCTAGTTTGATTCAGATTGTTTTTAACCAAGTCCGATGGAATTTGCGAAAAGTAAGCGTCCTTCTTCATCTCTTCCAGTTTTCGGGTTGAGTACTGGTGGGTTTAGCTGATGTATTTCTTAATAAATATGTACTGCTCAGTTGTTTATTTTACCTTCAAATCTTTTTTTTTTTTTTTGATTTTGTGTAGTAGTTCAAATGTTAATATTTCATCAAAATAGTATATTTTTGAATTCATGAAGAAGGGGTCATCCGTTTTGCTTACTTCGAATTGCTGTAATCGTACGTGTTTGAGGTCAAGAGCTTTATTGGAAAAACACGTTTCAAATCTTCAATTTGATGTTTATGGAAAATTACCAAATTTTATATTATACCCGTTTAGAAATTAGGATGAATAAGATTTGTCTCTACTATTGGACAATTGGTAAACAATCAATTTACTGATAAAAATCTATTGCACTTGCCACATTAAAGTACTTAGCTTAGCTTAGCTTAGCTTAGACTGACTACACATATCAATGGTTGTTATTCCGTGATTGACCGAAGTCAGTGAAAATGCACAAAGAATCAACTAGAAGTTCGGCTGGGATTGGCCATAATCTTCTTCAGTGTGCATAATTCAGTGCCTCTATTTATACATGGTCAATAACGGCGCCGGCCACGTCCTTGCAGTCAGGTGGGATTGGGGGAAGGAATGTTAGTGTGTAACCTTTGCTCTTTGGAGACCGTGTTTGCCTCTGCATCTCCACAAAGGTTACTGGGAGGGATGTTTGTTAATGGGAAGGATCGTTGGGTCACAGGATTCACTTTGATAAGCGATTAGACCATGATAAATAATTATTTGTGAGATATAAACATGCTTTTATGTAAACATATTATTTTCATTTGATATGAACAATATCATCGAGAGAAAAATTATGCCGACACTAGAGGTGACGAACCTTTCAAAGTTTGTTGAATAAAGTGAACCTTTCGGAAGTCTACACTTGAAGTGTCGAATTATTCAAAGTTTTTTTTTAATTACAAAAATAAAGGTAAAAAGAAGAAGGTGTATTGAATAAAAAAAAATTAGACATAAATAATTTATGAATCAGAGTTTATGTCGACACTCACAGTGACGAACCATTCATATTTAAAAAAAATATATTTACGTCTCACCGTTGTAACGATTAAAGCTACAGTCATACATATTTTATAGATTAGAAACAGTAGCATGAAACGAGCTCACCAATTGATCCGTCATCCTCGAGCAGCTACAATCCTCTTTCAGCTTCACTCGTTTGCTCGGCTATATAAAAGCACTCAGAGAAAATAGGCGCGCGACCCGTGAGGGAAAACAACTGACGATTGCTCGGGCTTTCTTAACGCACTGCCCAGGAGCAAGCGTCAACGTCAACGTCAGCGTCAAGATCAAAAAGAACTAATCGAAAGCGGCACTTTTTCACTTTACTCGATCGAAGTTTCGATGTTTGATCCTGCACTCATCGCCGGCTCCCGCAGGAGCAAGCGTCAAGGTCGGAAGATCAAACACATCTCATCACTTGCCACATTAAAGTACTTTCCATAAATACACTTTTTTGTTGAGAAGTTTTCGAGCAGAGTCGTGGAGAGAAAGGGATTAAAACCAAGGTTAAAAGTCTAGTTCAAACCGAATTAATGTGAGTGAACTTGAATTCTTTTTAGTTTTAAATTAAATAATTGTATTTCATTTGAGGTTGCTCTCACGATTCGAGTGTAAAAATCAATTATATTTCTTCGTAATCCAGCAGTATCCTGTGAGATAACGTATCATATAATACATTTTTACAAGATTTCAGACTTATATTTACATGACTTCATGTTTACATCGCATATGGACAGTATATGCCACATCATCTGATTGTGTAAAAAACAATATCTTGCCAAAATATTTCAAAAATCTTAGATTTTAATAATGACAGTTAGTTGTCTTTATTTTCTCTTTCGGGACACTTTTGAGACTATGGCCTACCTTTGTGTGAATGTGTGCTACTGTGGTCGATTCACAAATATTGTCGAAACAAGCATTTGGAAGTTTTGTAAATCCTTAACGATCCAACAACTTCAATGCTAAGGGACCGTGCCCATACCCACCACCCCGCTCCCGAAGTCTGATAGATATTTACGCCACTGCTGATCTCCAAAATAAGTCGAATGGATTCGTAATAAGGATGCTGCTCTCCCAGTGATCCACATCTTTGAGATGGAAAACGTATGAAATGTTTTTAGAAAACAGTCACCACAGCAGACAGAATAACAAATCAACCAAGTTCTGATAGATGGACGGCATTTACTACAGTATTTATCGATGTGAGGACCTATCGTGGCGCTAACATCGATTCTGACCACTATCTGGTGACGGTTAAACTGCACCAAAACTATCCGTCACTAACCACGTACGGTACCGACGGCCGCCCCGATATGACTTAGAGCGGCTAAAGCGCAGTGCCCGAGGGTTGCATTGCCGGTAGAAGTTGAGCTGGATGAAGCCCCTTTTGAGGACTGCTGCAGTCGACGGAACGATTGGTTTGACTAGGAACGTAGGCAGACTCTGGAAGAGAAAAACGCAGTGCGGGCGGTCATGGCGCAACAACTGACTTGGCAAAACGTGGATCGTTATAGACGGAATTCGTGCCGTGAGCCGCAATGTGCAGGGAACAGTATGGGAGCATCTTGACGAACGCACGTGAGATGATCGAAAGGTGGAAGCAGCACTTCGATGAACACCTGAGTGGTGCTTAGAGCATAGACAAAGAAGGTCGAGATAACGGAGGAAATGCCTTCGTCAGTACTGCGAACGAAGGAAACCAACCAGCCCCCACTTTGAAGGCGGTTAAGGTGAAGATGAAACGAAGCCAAACTTGAAATTTTCAAGAGCACAAATCTGGAGAACCAAACACCCATTTGAACTGAAAACTCAATCGATTGATCACCACCAGCTAGTGACCAATCGAAAAAGTTTTCAGCTTAAACGGACGTTTGGTTCTCCAGATATGTGTTCTTGAAAATTTGAGGTTTGGCTTCGATTTATCTTCACCTTAAGTATGCATTTATCTGCAACAGCTGATAGGCACAATCTAGGAAACAGAACAGCTGCCGGCAGAGGAGTGGAAGTAAGGGGTTATATGCCACATCAACAAGAAAGGCGACTGGTTGGATTGTGAGAACTTCTGAGTGATCACCATCTTAAACGAGTTCTATTAACTGTTATTCCAGTTCATTTTTCAGCTTTCCCGGGAAGCACACAAGACTAATAAGGGCAACAATGAAATGTGCAAAATTTCGTGAAGATTTCAGGTGAAGGCTCCAGTTCGCCTGTACTACGGGGAATACGAATATACCGTGCTAAAAGGTGTTATGGGGAGAGCTGGGCTTAGCAGCCGGCACGATTTTCACGAGATCCAGTCAATTTGTTTGCTTCGCGGATGATATGGACATTGTAGGTGGATCCGAGCGTGACAAGGGTTGCATAGGAAGTTACAATAGACGGAGATAGGTTCGAGATGGTCGATGAGTTCGTCTACCTTGGATCCTTTCTGACGTCTGATAATAACGTTAGCCGTGAAATGGGAGGCGCATGATCTATGGAAGTCGGACCTTTTATGGTCTCCACAAGAAGCTGCGGTCAAAAAGATTCACATCCGCATCAAATATACCATGTACAAAACTCTCATAAGATCTCTACAGACATGAAACGTAGATAATGCTCGAGGAGGATGCAGGAAAACGGTGTGAAGCGGCGAAGAATGAACCACGAGATCGCACAACCGACGAACCCAGTACACAGAAGGTGGGCAAAGCTGGAAGGATACGATGGGCAGGGCATATTGCAAGAATACCAGACAGCAACCCTACAAAAATGGTTTTCGTTTCGAATCCGGTTGGTACAAGAAGGCGTGAAGCATAGCGAGCTAGATGGTAAATGTGAGGCAGAATCGAGGATAGAGAGCAACAAAAACTTTCGTAAATTTAATGCATCAATTGGTATTCGAACCCAATAATTTGCAGTTTGGTGACTTTACAATGCACTGTATCCTAGCACAGTGCTATAAAATATCCCCAGTCATTTATCTGTCTCAGTTCACACTGCGGCGGAAGCAAAGTATCCGCTGAATCTTTCGATAAAATTCGATGCTGATAACGAGCGACGATTAAATGAGGAGGCATGAATTGGTTGCTGGTATCTTGACGTTCTTTCCTATTATCTGCATGTTTTTATCCAATTCGGACAGCTGAAAGACAAGATTAATCAGCAAGAATTGCAAGCGCTGAAGCCTAGTATAAATTTTAGCTTATCGACGTTGCGCCTGTTATTTTAGAACATCAACTCAAACAGCACATTACCGGTGGAGGCCACATTTTGTTTGTTGGTTGCCAGCATTTCAAGTTTTCTAATTTATTTGTGTTATTAAATATGAAGAGTGAGTAGTGTAGAAGTCAGGAGTCAGCATAAAGAGTGTATACTAAAACAAAATTGTTTATTTTGTAGAATACTTCCTTTCGTTATTCATCCTCGGATGGATGTTAACCGACGTGTACGGTAATCCTTGTGAAGGAAGAGACAGTGGTTTTGTGGCCCATGCAGATTGCACTCGATATTATTCGTGTGTAAATGGCGTTGCCCATGAATTGCAATGTCCAGCAGTTTTCCCCATATTCAGACCAGATACAGAAATGTGTGACGAAGGAAACCCAGATGAGTGTGTTGTATGTCCAGTAACAGGACTTCATAGATTCCCAGTTCCCAATTCCTGCACTAAATTCATACTGTGTGTAAACGGTGTTCAAAGCCAGCATGAGTGTCGAAACGGACTTGTTTTCGACACAGCACTACAAGAATGCAATCTTGCTGCCAATGCTCCTCCATGCGCACACGTAACATGTCCTGCCAATGATGATCCAGCCAACCCAACATTTATTCGTCATCCTACGAACTGCCAAATATACTTTATTTGTGTAGGAGGTGTACCAAAGGAGCAGACATGTCCAGCTGATACGGCATTCAATCCTGACACTAAAGTCTGCGATCTACAGAGCCAAGTACAGTGTCCAACAACACTGGTAACCATCTTCAATAAACCATATTAATACGAACAGTATTCCTCATTATTGTAAATACCTCATCCTCACTCCAATACAACCACATTTAGTCGATTTCCAAAAAAAAATAATCCTTTCCTTTGATTCCCCATAAATGCGTTTTAAGGAGCCTTACCGTTCCCTATTATCCAAAAGTTTATCGAAAGCAGACCAACGGTGCAGTGGAAATACAGGAATCCTTAATCAACCTGATCCGGATGATTGTTCACGTTATTACATGTGTATGAACACTAATTCATTCTCGCTATCATGCAGCACTGGAATGATTTTCGATTCCAAAACTAACAAATGTGGCCCCAAGGAGTCTTCAGTTTGTATCAAAGATGTAGTCACATCACCGTGCACGGGGAATGTAGGTTTGAAATACGAGCGACACGAACGAGAATGCTCCATGTATTACATGTGTATGGGAGAGAAACTTTTCGAGTTGACTTGCGCATCCGGTACACTTTTTGACACAACAACAGGAAAATGTGAGTCAGCTTCAAGAGTTACCTGTTCTTTTGAGACGTCTCCTGTTCCATCTGTTGTAAATATATGTGCCGGAAATGTTGGTACCAGTAGAGTTCCCGATCCAACTGATTGTAGTGCTTATTACATATGTGTTAACGAACAAGAGTTCCGACAAGTTTGTGCCAACTCTTTAATTTTTGATGTTTTGACCAACGGTTGCAATCGACCCGAAGATTCGGTTTGCATTATTGACGTGGTTACCCCTCCAGTAGCGGGACAAACTACAACTACTGCACCTACGATTACTCCTCCTTCCACGGATACACCAATCGAAGATGATCAAACAACTTCGAGTCCTGTAATAACTATACCAACGGCACCCACAGCTACTCCAACAGGCATTCCTAGTGTACCAACCGCTCCTACAGTACCTACCATCCCTACAGTACCTACAGTCCCTACTGTACCGACCGTCCCTACAGTACCGACCGTCCCTACAGTACCGACCGTCGGACCTCCAATAACCTCTACAACTATCCAACCAACTGTTCCTGTAGCACCCACACCTGCTCCAACGGTGCCTACCGCACCAACTCCAGCTCCAACCGTTCCCACACCAGCACCAACTCCAGCACCAACCCCAGCACCAACGGCTGCCCCAGCTACTACCGCTCCTCCTGTAACAGCATCGCCAGTCGATCCATCAGCCCCGCACTGCCCACCAGGGCAAGTATTCTATCACCCACATCCGAACTGCTCGATGTTCTACCGCTGTGTGTACGGAACGTTGTTTGTGAAAACTTGTCCCCCCAACCAGTTCTGGAACCAGGCTCGCGAGTACTGCGATCATTTGTTCAACGTGAACTGTCCTGCACTGGGATGAGATCAAGCGGGCAAGCTACCTTAGCCAATGCACCAGTTGTCACATCCATACCACTACTGTCCACCTTGAATGCTTCCTTGCAAGCCAGGTTACGCCGATTGGCACTATGACTACCACTTATCCCTATTTATATGTGCATCCTCTCAGCAATATTTGTTATGTTGTTTTAGTTACAAATAAAATAGTTGATGTTCTGGATTTTCATTATTCTTTATCTATTCACTGCCATGATTTAACAATATTTTCAAATCAACCTAAATGTATGCAACGGAATAAAGAAGACGTTCTTTCTTATGATGGGTTTCAACATTATTTTTAAATTACGGTACCGAAAAACGGTTAAGCTTTGATAGTATATAGTTCATTTGTATGATTAGATGAGCTCGAGATTCATTCTTTGCAACTGTACCACTTGGATGTGTCGCTCGCTGTCTGCAGGCTCTTCTTGATAATGGTCCGAGTTTCATGTCCAGTGTTGTAAGCAATCACGGTAGTCGACACATTTTTGCTGACAATCGGCAGAACTTCCCTCAAACTCTTAAAACACGAGCGATCAAACGAATGTTGAAAAAAAAAATGATGAAATCATTTTTCTCATTAAGTCAATGGTCGTTGGTTCCCGTTACAACATTAACATGCACATTAATTGCGCTTCTTGAATTCAGGCGATTAAATAAAGTTCAATCGTCTTAAGTACCTCCACTATTGGTACATCTACCCTACGTACTTCCCAACCGCTTTTAGTTTCTGCTCGTTCTAAGCGCTTTTGACCATATTGCTCCTCTATACCTTAGTATGGATAGCGCCACGCTCGCCAGGAGCTTGCGGTTGCTGGCAATTACAGCAGAGCTGTTAGAAATCATCCTCGAAAGCGCCGCTTTAGCCGTAGATGCCCTTTACAGGCATATTCAACGTAACCAGCGGAGCTGGGCTTGTCATCGATCATTACCCCAAGATACCGAAGGGATTGCTTGGACTCTATGGTGCAATCACCTACCGAGAGAAGCGCCCGTTGCTCGGACTTGCGGTTGTTGACCACCACCACCTCAGTCTTGTGATGGGCCAGTACTAGTTTCCTAGACTTCATTCATTTCTCAAATATGTAAATAGAGTGCGCTGCTGTCAACTCAACTTCCTCCATCGATTAGCCATAGACCACTAGGTTGATATCGTCGGCGAAGCCAACAATCTTCAAACACGTCGGAAGGGGCAGCCTCAGTACGTCATCGTACATCGCATTCCATAACATCGGGCCGAGGATTGAACCTTGATGTACTCTCGCGATGATTCGAACGCCTGTCTGCCCCTCCTCTGTGTCATACAGTAAAATCCTACCACCAAAATATCTTTCTTGAAGCTTACACAACTGCACCGGGCTATCGATTCCCAGCTTGCGCTGTTAAACGCATTCTTCACATCCAGAGTGATAACTGCGCAGTAACGGATGCCGCAACTTTTATGCTCAATTGCCACCTCAGCTGTCTAAACGACCGACTGAGTAGCGTCCAGAGTAGATTTACCTTTCCTGAAACCAAACTGGTTGTTGGACAGGCCGTCTGCACCTTCCATATATTGTACTAGCCTCAACTAGACGTTGAGGATCAACCTCTCCAATAACTTGCACGTCGTATCTACTAGACAGATAGGTCTATACGCCGACGGGTCAGCTGGTGGTTTCCCCGCCTTTGTAGTAGCACTAATTTCTGACGCTTCCATACATCTGAGAGGATTCCTTGATCTATACAGTGTTGCATCGTGGTTCTGAACATGTTTAGATCCGCATTCACTGCCGCCTTTAGGGCAATATTCGGAATACCATCGGTTCCCGGTGCCTTGTTTGACGCGAATAATTTCACGACTTCTGCCAACTCTTCGTTCGTCACCCTCGCCACTTTTTCTCCTTCATCTGCCGCATACTGCCGCTTATACATTTAATGCGGCCAGGGATTCCAACAAAAGTTGACCTCTTTCGTTGGTGCAGCAGCTACCCCACTCCACTACCCATGCTTAATGTCACCAGATATCACTACTGGATGCTGATTAGCTAGTTTGGCTACCATCCTGTCGACCACTCTGGGAAAATTATGCAATCGACCACCTTGGAGGCGCTTTACAACTGCAATAGAACACGCCGTTGATTTTTGTTATAGCAAAACTGTCATTTGAGATAGAGACTACTTCTTGGACTGGGTTTCGTCCTGTCGTCCCTATAGCTGCTAGCTGTTGAGACCTATCCGCACCCGGTTCCCGTTGTTGGCTGGTATGCGGTAAGGGTCTTCGTTTTTGAGACTGACTGCGAAAGCAGCTGCTGGGCTGCATCACGGTGGCTTAAACTTAACTGTGTTACTTCCGTTTTGGCTGCTTTAATACTCCGCTTATGCTCGGACATTTGGGTCCGCTCGTTAAGTTGCTTGTCCGTTGTCTGCTCTGTCGACACATATGAGGCACTTAGCGATTTGCTTACAATCACTTGCCCTTCGGTGCCGCATTTTCTGCACATCTTACTTCTGTCGAGACCATTGCAATTCCACGACTTATGGCCCTTCCCGAAACACTTGAAGGAAACTTCAATAGGCTGTTGTATGCTCAGCCGGCAAACTGACCAGCCTACCTTGAGTATGCCCAAGTTCTCCTTCGGTTTGTTGGCCTCTGCAACCGGTAGCCTGATCGCCGCCACCTGGGTGCCTTGCGGGCCCTTTCTAAGGTGGATGGCCTTACTTGCTACGTCGATGTCACACTGCTCTTTGAGACCTCCGCTGCATCGGTGACCTCATCCAGATTTTTACACTGGAGAGTCGGTTCTGCAGTCAGGGATCTTACATCAACCTCGTCGTCAAGTACTTCTTGTGCTAGTTGCTTATTGCTGTTGCCTTGTGTCCGTGGTTCCTGTGGGAGCACTGCCTGTTTCCTATCCCATGGTTCTTTCTTCTTGGCCTTAGGCTTGGTGTTGGCCTCTCCACTGTTGCCATGTCCTCTTGATAACAGGGCTTGGCTCGTGCCAGCTTTTCCGCTCTGGAGGACGGACGCGTAGGTCACTTTAGCACCCATACGTCTTTTCGTCACGTATTCATCCTCAGTGGACCCCCTCCTTCGCATCGCGTATCGATCTGATATCATCTGATATATTCACGTTGCCTGTGAAGGAAAATACTTCAGTCTGGTACGACTTAGTGTCTCTTTTGCCTTTTACTTTACAAAGTTGTGCGTTGGCATTCTCGTAGTCCTGCTTTGCAGCTAAGACCTATTGTCGCAATTTCAATAGGCTTGTTCTCAAGTCTTTTCTAATATTGCTTTTGCTCTTAACAAACTCAACAAACTAACAAGTTTCTCAGCAACTACCTGTATTTTCGGGAGGTACTCACTATTGCGATCCATGGCGTCGATTAGTCCTGGGCCATCCATCACCTCACATGTTGCACTGGAGTGACCAGTGCCTGCTGTTGTCACAGTGTCTAGACTTTTGCCCATACTGTTCTCACTGCTGATGTTGGTCACCTCCTTTAACGGGAACTATAGCCAGATACTGATGGGTCCAAGCCTCTCCTTCACATTCTGCTAGTTGTTTGTTTTGATGGATCATCTCTTATGGGTCCCCTAAGAGCCGCTATCCATCTCCACTGGAATAGTCGCCTTTGTGATCGCATGGTTATCTATGCAAGCAGGGAGGCCATGCTAGGGTTGACAAAGGACTATGTCATGGGGTACTTTTTTTCAGAGCCGGATCGGCGCAAGTCAGGTAATGGCATCTGAGTTCTCCGTTTGTACCGCGACCAGTATGGGTGGTTTGGTACTTTATGCGGCACCGATCGCTTTAACAGAGTTGCATTCTGATTTTTGTGTTTTTTTTATGAAGGTTCATCAGAGTCCACTGTGAACTCCACTTCATCCTGGGCAACACCCCAACTCGCAGAGCTCCTGGGTGGTTCTGTTAAGCCCCTGAACTTTTGTCCCTGCTGCCCCGTAGATCTTACCTCATCACGCACCACGTAAAGGTGATCTACCTGCGTTGCGGGTGTTGTCCAGTTTTAAAAAAATGCAAGCAGGAATTGCGCATTCTCAATATTTTTTATTTTTAGACATTACAAGTCCTTAGGAACATGCTTTAGGGATGAAGGCTCTATGTTGGGCATAGTCACAATTTTTTAGTTTTCATTGAGCAAATTTCTAACAAAATTTCAGTTTTTCATACATTTTTTGGCTCTCAACTTTTCCAAACATCTTTCGTTTAGGCAAACTTAGGCAAGAAGAATCTTCAATCGAGTCTTAAACGCGCGTTTGAGCAAAATATCTCATAGGGAAGTGGCGGAGAGCGATGTGTACGGTATAAAGAAGCTCTTCTTTAATTATTTGAAGCACATATAGTATAAGTATTTATTTTTATAAGGTTAACGACACATAAGTATTTATTTTTATAAGGTTGAATATAAATTTGCATCCGAAGATGCTGAACCTATATGAGAATATGAAAAAATATACCAAAACCCAAAATTGCACGAGTTTTGGTGAAAATGGATTAGTTGAGCTACGAAGCAAAAATTTAAGTTTTTAGACATGTGCAGTTATTTAACGTGTGAACATGTAGAAATATATTTTTATTTTTAAATAATTGTACGTATTATTAACTATCTGATATAGTAGATGAATGTTTCCCTTTTTTTCAACTAAAATGTGGACCAATGTGCGGGTGGGTGTAGCTTGTTGTTACGGCGCAAACGGATAGATTTTCACGTTATTTAACATAAGTAACAAAGTGTGTAGCTTGTTGTTACAGAGCGAGTTGTTAGACTGCCAATTAACGTTTAAATTGCATTATTCCGCCATCGTGGATAAAGCAAACCGACAGTTGGGATTTGTCTTCAAAATGGCCAAAGATTTTGACGATCCTCTTTGCTTGCGCGCTTTATATTGCTCTCTTGTTAGATCTATCTTGGAATTTGCATCTACTGTGTGGTCGCCATATGAAGCCGTGTGGATTGCAAGAATAGAAGCTGTTCAAAGAAAATTCGTGAGGCGTGTTTTGATAAATCTACCATGGCGACATCATGAAATGCTACCACCTTATGAGGATCGTTGTGCCTTGCTGGGAATTGAACCGTTACGTGTACGTCGCAGAATCGATAGAGCTGTATATGGAGCGACAATAATTCGTAGCGAAGTTGATTGTGCAGCTTTGTTGGAGCGTATTCGACTCTATGCCCCTGAGCGTGTTTTACGGTCTAGGCAAGTTATTCAGGTTGAATCTAGGAATACTAATTACGGAGCAAATGATCCGGTTAATTCTATTAGTAGATGTTTTGTAGAAGGTTACGAGCTGTTTGATTACAACTCTTCTGTAGAGTCATTCAGACAGCGATTATACAGATCTTGTTTATTTAATTAATTATTTGAAGATTTCTTCATTAAGACCCCGATGTCAGATGGAAATAACAACAATAACAAAATAAAGAATGGATTTTCACGTTAAAAGAGCTTAGAACGTTTGCTTAAAAGAACGAGCTACACAATCGGTTAACAGTGCCAGTTATGCGATAAATTTGCAAGCCTCAATCAACAGACGAATTCAATTCACAAGTCACTTGAAAAAAAAGGCTTGCATTTACCATTTGTACATCGAAAGTGTCTTTATTTTAATTGAAATTATTTTAAGGATTAGATTAGCTTGAATATCTCACGCACACGTAAGCAAAGCAAATCATTTAGCGAAATGATAACAATGTTAATATTGATGTTGTTTTCATACGTTCATTTCCTCTTTTGTTATGGAAACCTTTGTCCATGTGTTGCTGCTATCTATCGCCGTTAACACAGACACACTCGCAAAACCGAGTGCTCTCAAATGCGTGAGATTTTGAATCTTAATTGCACCTTCATTCAATCGGATCATCCATGCATGCTTTACAATACGTTACACACAGAAAACTGAAGCAAAATATTTTTCGACATGATTGTCGAGATTTTTGTTCAATTACCATTGATTCACTGCTCGATTTTGTTCGAAAAATGATCGAAATGAATACTTTCGACTAACATTTAAGCTCTGTACCTATAGTAGCACTACTAAGAGAAACAATTTGTTTATTTCACAAAATAAGGAAAAAACTAAGAACTTTTTAAGAAAATATATAAAAGTAATGTAAATTACAATTTTGGTTTTAAACCAAGATAAAATGCTTTTGGCTGACGAGCTAATAATCACACTGGCTTAATATTTTGTTTTTTTAGGAATATTTGTTCTATGCTGTGTGGCTCTAAATACACCGACACCACATAACCATGTGAGCATTTTTATCCCAGAGAAGTTGTTTTGTTTTTCTACATTTCTTGCGTAACTTTTCAAAATGGCCTATAAAAAATTAATAGATTATCTCTCCTCTCGCTCTTTTTCGATTATAACAGAGCAATACTGAAGCTTTTGTGAAGTTTTTCATTATAGATCGAAAGACAATGTCTTTGGCTGGCGTTCCATACGAAAAACGCAACTGATTAAAGGAAATGTAAACAAAGAGAGCTTCTCAATGGTAGATAGGACCTTTCAGTGGCGCGGGAAAAGGGTAGAGCTGGTAGGACATGTCTAACGCACAAAAATGCCTGGATTGGTCAGTCAAACAATTGTCCTACCCATGATTCAACACGTAGAGACATCATATCCAAAAATAAAACTTCAGGCAGATGTAGATGTTCTTGGTTTCATTTCCATGATCATTCCTGGAAGTATTTCTTGACAAAATTTGTCTATTTAATATGATCCTTGATTAATTCCTAGAAAATTATTAGATCATAACCATACGCATTCGCACGTAATCTATCCATATATCTATCTTCTTCTGAGAGGTTTCTTTGCCAAAGTTGCTATTTTTGCATTCGTATATTGTGTGGCAGCTACGATGATACTCTATGCCCAGGGAAGTCAAGGAAATTTCCATTACGAAAAGATCATGGACCGACCGGGATTCGAACCTTCAGCATGGCTTTGCTTTGTAGCCGCGGACTCTAACCACTCGGCTTAGGAAGGCTCCCATATATCTATCTATCTACACTCTTAAAAATAATGGAAATTACTGTGGACGTAATTCATAGTATGACTGAATGACACATGATGTAAATGATAAAACGACACAAAAATGTGTATGTGAAGATGTATTGAATAAAAAATGTAATTTTACACGTTAATGGACACGAAAACGATGTCACTATGATCGGCATTTCCCGAATCAGACGCTATGGTATTTGAAATGTAACATAAATTCACGTCATTCGGCTCGCTTCTTTTATGTGCATCCAAAAGACGTAAAATCACATGATTTTTTCGGAGTGTTCTTCTTTCTGGCGTTACGTCCCCACTGGGACAGAGCCTGCTTCTCAGTGTTCTTATGAGCACTTCCACAGTTATTAACTGAGAGCTTACTATGCCATGACCATTTTTGCATGCGTATATCGTGTGGCAGATACGAAGATACTCTATGCCCTGGGAAGTCGAGAAAATTTCCAACCCGAAAAGATCCTCGACCGGTGGGATTCGAACCCACGACCCTCAGCTTGGTCTTGCTGAATAGCTGCGCGTTTACCGCTACGGCTATCTTTTTTCGGAGTTTGTATCTATCTTTATTAACGAGGTTTTTAGCCCTTGGCTAGTTCATCTCGGGATCAACAACTGTACTCCCCTTCCGGAGGAAGTCGTCACTATAACTCTTACGTCTTAAGTGACTCTCTTGGGGATGGGATTCGATCCCACCCAGGTAACAATTTGATGCTGCTCAAACGTTTTTACAACTAATACAAAATCAGCCTATGTTTGAACAAAAGCTGTCCATAGCTTAGCTTAGCTTAGCTTAGACTGACTACACATATCAATGGTTGCTATTCCGTGATTGACCGAAGTCAGTGAAAATGCACAAAGAATCAACTAGAAGATCGGCTGGGATTGGCCATAATCTTCTTCAGTGTGCATAGTTCAGTGCCTCTATGGTCAATAACGACGCCGGCCACGTCCTTGCAGTCAGGTGGGATTGGGGGAAGGAATGTTAGTGTGTAACCATTGCTATTTGGAGACCGTGTTTGCCTCTGCATCTCCACAAAGGTTGCTGGGAGGGATGTTTGTTAATGGGGAGGATCGTTGGGTTTCATTTGATATGAACAATATCTATGTACACAGCTAAAAATATGTTGTAAAATTAAGTTTATTTTCATGCACATATTTGGAGCATCAAAATAAACCTAAATTTCAACGACCAATACATTATTTTTCAATCGAATTCACTTTAAATTTACACGATCAGGTAATATTCAACCATTTTTGGTTGAAAATTGAATGTATATCCATTTAAATTTACATGATGCTGTAAAAACACACGAAATTGGGTTATTTTTACAGTAGACATCAGTTCACATCACATTGAAAATTAAATATTTTTTTCTGTGTAGAGAAAAATAATGCCGAACCTTTCAAAGTTTGTTGAATAAAGTGAACCTTTCGCAAGTCTACACTTGTAGTGTCGAACCATTCAATTTTTTTTGATTACAAAAATAAAGGTAAAAAAAAGGTGTTTTGAGAAAAAAAACATAGACATAAATAATTTATGAATCAGAGTTTATATCGACACTCACAGTGACGAACCTTTCATAGTTTCTTGAAAAATCATATTACGTCTTACCGTTGTAACGATTAAAGGTGCAGTCAAACATGTTTTATAGATTTGAAATAGTAGCATAAAACGAGCTCACCAATTGATCCGTCATCCTTGAGCAGCAACAATCCACTTTCAGCTTCGCTCGTTTGCCCGGCTATATAAAGGCACTCGGAGAAAATAGGCGCGCGACCCGAGAGGGAAAACAACTGTCGACTGCTCGGGCTTTCTTGACGCACTGCTCAGGAGCAAGCGTCAACGTCGAAAGATCAAAAAGAACTAATCGAATGCGGCACTTTTTCACTTTACTCGACCGATGCGCGACATGATTGATCTTGCCCTCGTCGCTGGCCCCCAGGAGCAAGCGTCAAGGTCGAAGGATCAAACACAACAGCCGAGTGGTTAGAGTCCGCAGCTACAAAGCAAAGCCATGCTGAAGGTGTCTGGGTTCGAATCCCGGTCGGTCCAGGATCTTTTCGTACTAGAAATTTCCTTGACTTCCCTGGGCATAGAGTTTAATCGTACCTGCCACACGATATATGAATGCGAAAATGGTAATTTAGGCAAAGAAAACTCTCAGTTAATAACTGTGGAAGTGCTCATAAGAACACTAAGCTGAGAAGCCGGCTCTGTCCCAGTGGGGACGTTATATACTAAACATGGTAGCAATAATGAACAAAAGGAAGGGTAAATCTCTGAATTCACAAATTCCTCAAAAAAAAAAAACTGGGATTCAAAACTGTCACTAAACGTGGAAAAATGGAAGAAAGGACGTTTCTCCGCCATACGCGCTTTCTTCCAAGGGTGAAATAGCTATTGTTGATAAGCGAAATGGTCGCAGCAAATGGCTAATTTTTGAGGAATTAGGTGATTTTTAAAATAAATATTGTTTTTGATTCATAAAATCTTATTCATACCGTTTTGACTCATATTCCGAACACTTAAGGCTAACAGGGACTTCAAATGCATCTGATTGGCATAAATTAGCTGATATTTGTGTAAGTTTTAATTTCTTCGCAAAGTCTAACTGTTAGCTGTTGGGTGTACCAATAATAATGTTGATTTTATTAGTTTAAGTATTGTTTTTACTTAAAAGTATGGAACAAAATTTGATTCAAATGCCGAACACTGTTTTCATTCTGTCTCATATTCCGAACACCTTGATTCAAATTCCGAACAGCACGAATAAATCGTATTCAAATGAATAATTTGGCAAATAAATCAATCTGAGCTTGTTCTAGTGGTATCAAACTAGAGAATCATCACTACTCCTGCGGTATAAATTATATTGGAGGCGTTAAAATTGAATTGCAATTGACTGCCATTTCCTTGTTTTTTGGTGACATATTTCAGTGAAACATTTCAACCAAATCGTCATACAAAAACCGAGTGTTCGGAATATGAGTCTGTTCGGAATTTGAGACAAAACGGTACACAGAAAAAAAATCAGTTCTCGTATCCGAGAACAGCAGTCGTGAACTCGTCAACAAGCAAAAATACACCGTGAACTAGATCATGTAGGTATATATGAAGGCGTTGCCTAGTTCCGAGAAAGTTCATGTAAACATGATGGTAGTTCACGTTGTATTTTTGACAGTTTACGTTTTCCAGAACGCTTTTTGAGCGTGTACGTTCTCAATCTTTGCGCGTGCACGATCAACCTAGTCATCAAGTTCATTTTTCGTGACCCACTAGAGAAGAAATAAGTAAAATGATAATAAATATTCGAATTTAGTAGTTTACCAACTAATTCCACTAAAAGATTTTGTATTCTTTGACAGATACGAGTATTTCGAACTCAACTGTAACGCCGTCTTCAGTGTCGTGTACTAAACGCATACCTAAAACAGTTATCTTATAATTAAAACGAATAAATGGCCGACAAAGCTGAACATTTGCTCCTTGGAGCATTATGCGTTGGTATTTAGTATTAAATCGCACTGACCTTCTATAGTAACATCACAATTTTCCGTGAGACAGCTCGAACATTGATTGAATACTTCCTTGTTTGGCATGGTTCCCCTTATGAGTCACAATAAGAAGCTCACATTCTTGAAATAGCTTTAGGTATTATCATTGCGAAATCATCAATCAGAGGAACATGCAACTTTTTTGTTATTGTAAATCAAACATTGTCGATTGAAATGACATAACTAAAACAGAACGATTTGCTTGCAATTAGAACACATTTCTGATACATTTTATTTTATGTCTGACGCTTTAAATTCGCAAACCAATCATTTCTGGACTTGCACCTTTTTGGCTTTCAACGCGTCGTGTTCTTCTGTAGCTTAATAAAAATCAACCCAAGCGTTGGTTTCCTTCCATAGTTTCTGTAGGTATTATAAAGGACATAAGGCATCAGTCAACAGCGTTTGTTTTTATTAAAGTTACCGTAACATTTACGCTTAGTGGTCGTTAATACGTTCAACGTGGGAGTTTGTTCATTTATAAAAACGAAAACCATGGGTCTTTTCCAAGCAGGTTTGATTCTAAGAAAACTAATTCGTGTCAAATTGACTTATGATTTATGTTCGTTTCAGTACAATTTGTATTTCTCATCGTCTCCATTACATACCACACTGTATTGGGGATACCATTCAGTAGAAGTCTTCACACAAGTTCAAGAGCGATTTGCCCATCGGAAGATTTTGCCTTGATTCCAGCAGAAAAATGTAATCAATTCTACCTTTGCTCACAAGGAGAATCAACCTTGCTGGATTGTGATGTTGGAGAAAACTTCAATCCAAATATCTCTCTGTGTGATGCAAATTACGAATGTGTCAATGAGCCTGAACCAACGACTACGGAGCCTCCGACAACAACAACGACAGCAGCAACAACATCTGCTCCCACTACCACCATCCCAACTGTTACGCCGCCTTCTGAAGGATTCCTGGCCGTTCTATTGCCTATGGAGCTCTGTCCACCCCAAGGAGTCGCTTATCGCATTCATGGCCAGAACTGTCGACTTTTCTACTACTGTCGAGATGGTTTCGAGCGATTACAGTCGTGTTCAGCTTTTCGGAGATTCGACGTGTTTACTGGGCAATGTCTGCTCACCCACGAAGCAACGTGCTACCCCGGTACGGAACTTTTCGATGACAGAGATGTGGAATATGACGCAGAGGGAAATGTGTTTGTCTAGCTTTTTTCAGTAAACTAGGAATTCCGGTCCGACCAGATTTCTTTTGACACTCCCAAATAGTTTTAGAATTAAGGCACTGTATGAGCAAGAATAGTGTGTCGAATCCCATTATTTTCAAATATAGATATTATCAATAGTACTTTAAAACATAATGTGTGATTTCATAACAATAAGAGAACGGTTGTCTATAATGTGAAATGATGAGAATATGCAATGTTCAATTATTATTTAGAAATTGTAAGTTTTTCGTAATTCATGAGTTGAGAAAATTATGAGTTATTTCATCTTTAGTTGTTAGGAGCAATCAAAAATTATTAAAAATATGTATGCCGATTGCAGTGACTAATATTGCTGATTTCACCCCAAGTTGAACCGTCACACAAGAGTGCACTTTCTTTCAAAGTGTGATATTAGCCAAGATAACGTCGAATCACGATGGTGTCTTCGGTGCACTTATTCCTTGTAGTTCAAGGAACAAGTGCATCGAATACGTTAAGATAATCCGATGCAAACTTGCACTTTTATCACACTTTTTATGCACTGTACAACTTTTTTTATACAGTAATTTCCCGAAAATTCGCACGACCAACCAATCATCTCCAAACTTTCAGGGAGTAAAATAAAAATTTAATGTATATTTTCCCAGGTTGGTTTTATTCAATTTCAATTCCATATATACAAGAACTTTTCTCTCCACACTACTCATAAGGTCCTGTACAACACTTGGACCAACTTTTTTTTTGCGTGGCAGTCCATTTTTTCTTCATATTTTTCTCTGATTTCACTTCCTTAGGATGCTTCCGAAGGGCCTGCTTCATGATGGCCCAGTACATTTCAATTGGCCATAGTTCCGGTGTGTTAGGGAGGTTGCTTGAACTACCCGTTTGTTTGCGCCGCCGCTGTTTTTCCGACTTCATCCTCACAACAATTGCACATTAGCCTGGGACACGGTTGTATGAAAAATATAAATTCTCGCTCTAGTCCACTTTTAGGATTGCATTTGGGTCCCGTAACAACTACACAGCTTAAACTATTCAGTAAACTTTAATTTATTTTCATGCACATATTTGGAGCATGCAAATACACGTAATAATAAGCCTTGATTTAAATTTACACGGCTTGAAAAATGAAGTCATGTAAAATTCAATTACATTTAATTTTCAATTTTGCTCTACTCCTTATTTTATTAGTAATTTTACACGATAGTGTATTTTTACATTGAAATCAACTTATTGGCTACCATTAGGCATTCTATATGATACTATAATGCGATAATCAATATGGAAACATGCGGATATCAACCGGTTTTAGGAGTAAAGTGTAATAAGGTAATCTGGAGTAGTATGTACACTCTTAAAAATAATGAAAATTACTCTGGACGTAATTCTGGTTATGACTGAATGACACATGATGTAAGTGATGGAATGACACAAAAACGTGTCCTTGAAGATGTATTGAACAAAAAATGTAATTTTACTTGTTAAAGGACACGAAAACGATGGAACTGTGATCGACATTTCCCGAATCAGACACTAACGTATTTGGAATTGGACACAACTTTACGTCATTTGGCTCGCTTCTTTTATGTGCATCCCAAAAGACGTAAATCACATTATTTTTTGGTACTGTGTATCCTTGAGGCAAAACAAGCTACAGTGCCCATTTTAGGCTATTTGCGAAGGTATTGGGATTGTTTTTACCAGGGACTGATAGCAAATATTGCCAAAGTACACTCTTCGAAAATTTCGTGTAAATTTCAGTCTCTTAAGATGCACATAAAAGAAGCGAATATTTTGTCTCAAATTTACATCCGTTCTTAAAATTACATTATTATCACAAACCAAAAAAAAAACACAGGACATGACGTAAAAGTAAGTTATGAACACTTACTTCCACGCCATGCCGTGTATTAATTCTGCATACATCAGTTCTAATGACGGCTTTGTTGATGACGATGGCCGGGGTGATAAATTAAACATTGCTGTAGACAAATTGAAACTCGCAACGAATGGAAAAACTTACCTTTTAGTAGTGAAACTGCTCTTTCTCTCGTTGTGTGTTTTCAGAAGCTGAATGTTATTTATGTTATGTACACTCAAAATTAATTTTCAAAAGCAGATTCATTCTGCAGAAAGATTCTGGAAAATAATGATTTCACTCTCACTGGCGTAATTTGATTTTTGGGGAAAAAATTCTAAATGCAATCAGCTCATACACTTTCTTTTACTTCCACCATCATATTTTGGTTTCAAACACACCGACGCTTGCTATATGTGTATAAAAAAGAAACTATTCACATGATAAGTGCATAAGTCAGAATAACATTTTGAGCATCTTCTCGCCTTCGTTCATAATCCTCCCGGTTAGATTGAACGGCCATTGCGCACTTCCTACATTTTACTAGTCGTCCGAATCGAGACCAAACATTGGAAAATATTGGTTCAGTGGAACCTACCCCGGGTAGAGGTGAATAACAAAATAATGGTAAAATAAGAACAAATTTTGCAATCATCTCTAGTTTAACCATTATTATGTTATTTCATAGCAAAGTTTGTCATCTGTATGTTATACTTGAAAGTCATGTAATAACTAATCAATAACAAAATATACTATCATGGTAAAATTTGTTATTTGTGCAAAAATTCTAAAAACATTGAACATCTAAAGAATAACAAACATCGCCATCACAGTAATATATGTCATTATTTTGATATTTGAAAACTTTATTTAAATAATTCATGAGAACAAACCAACATCAAATTTTGCCATAATAGCGCATTTTACAATTCGTATGATATTAATTGAAGATTTAAAAAGCAAATGTTTTTTGCAGGAAAGCAAAAAGTTTATTTTTCAAACATGCTAAATTTAGATATTAAAGTCAAAAAACTAAATTAACATTATTGTGAACTACTCGTGAATAGCTTATTTAGTTATTATTTTGTTATCAATATCTAAATAATAACATATTTTGTTATTTACGGTTGCCTATATTTTTGCTATTATTTTTTTTTATTACAATGGCAATGATATTGTTTAGCTTTTATGCCATATAAACTTAGTTATTATTTTTGTTATTTCATCTCTTATTTCAAACAAACAAAGAACAAATTTTGCTTTTCAAACATTCTATTTGTATGGTAAGTTTTGTTATTCTTTTGCAATTCTCCTCTACCCGAGACGACTTTTCCTGTATCGTATCGATGAAGAGAACAGTCAAATGTACGACAATTCACATATTGCATTTCATTTCTCACAACATTTCGCCAAGTTTTTCGACCAAAATTTACACGCGACGACTTGCCTGGACCGCGTTTGAAAACAGACTTGATTGTTTGCATGACTCTGTCATCAGAATCAACAATCATGTAAATTTATGTCTTAATAATCATAAAAGTGAGCCAAATATTGAAATTGTATAGCTATGGACATCTAAATTTGAATTCGATAAGTTTATTTTAAATGTAATTGTAAAAACAGATTATAGAATAAGTATAATTTATTATAGATCACAAGAGACACAAAACTCAGTCATATTTCTGATTGAGTCAACAAAAAATAAGGTATTACAAGGTTTACGTCACACGTAAAAATCATAATTTTTAAGAGTACCGTAATCCGGGGTATCATTGATCAGCGGGGTAACATTGATCGGCATGACTCATCTCATCAAAAATACGTATTATCATTTATTGATGAAACATTATATTCATGAGCTAATGAAAGTAAATGTTTTTGAGAAAATAGAGTTCACCTTATACGTAAATTTATCAACTTTTTGAAATAATGATTTTAATTGTTAAGGATGACACTACTAGCGTTGGGCAAATTTGTCCAGAACATCGATGTTACTGAATCGATTCACATTTGAACTGCCGAATCGATTCACCGATTTAATCGAATCCTTTGAATCGATGTTTTCGAATCGATTCGAATCGGATGAAAATCAGACCAAATGCATTTGCATTCGAATTCAAAATATTTCAATCAAATCAGTTCCGAAAATCAATTGAACAAATTTACTACTTCAATATTAGTTCAAAATATGGTTATTTTCCACAAACTCATCAAGAAATATTTAACGATTTCAACAAAATGAATCGAATCAAAGAATCGATTCACCCGATTGTAGGTGCTCCAAACATCGATTCAAAAAATCGATTAATCGGAAAGCAAACATCAATTCAAAATCGCCCAACGCTAGACACTACCGAAGATTCATGTCTCACATAAGTTCTGCAAAATATATAAGCAAGGAAAATGTGATTCCTACTAAAAATGGCATCGCTGAAAACGATTCCGTTGTCAAAACTTTTATAAGTATGCTCAATTAGGCAACATTACCGAATTACTGTTAAGAATGTAGAATTCCCTTAGGAAATTGCCTACCTTTAGGCGTATTCCGTGGTTCGAGGTGTTTTTAATTTTAAAATAACCCAAAAAGTAAATGACTTGTAAGCGTTTGGCCTTCACATTCGGCTTCAAGAACCATGGTTTAAGTAAGTAACGACATTTTCAGTATTACCGAACTTTGTTTATATATGTTATCAATGGACTCATCCAATACTCTCTGTGTGATGCAAATTACGAATGTGTCAATGAGCCTGAACCAACGACTACGGAGCCTCCGACAACAACAACGACAGCAGCAACAACATCTGCTCCCACTACCACCATCCCAACTGTTACGCCGCCTTCTGAAGGATTCCTGGCCGTTCTATTGCCTATGGAGCTCTGTCCACCCCAAGGAGTCGCTTATCGCATTCATGGCCAGAACTGTCGACTTTTCTACTACTGTCGAGATGGTTTCGAGCGATTACAGTCGTGTTCAGCTTTTCGGAGATTCGACGTGTTTACTGGGCAATGTCTGCTCACCCACGAAGCAACGTGCTACCCCGGTACGGAACTTTTCGATGACAGAGATGTGGAATATGACGCAGAGGGAAATGTGTTTGTCTAGCTTTTTTCAGTAAACTAGGAATTCCGGTCCGACCAGATTTCTTTTGACACTCCCAAATAGTTTTAGAATTAAGGCACTGTATGAGCAAGAATAGTGTGTCGAATCCCATTATTTTCAAATATAGATATTATCAATAGTACTTTAAAACATAATGTGTGATTTCATAACAATAAGAGAACGGTTGTCTATAATGTGAAATGATGAGAATATGCAATGTTCAATTATTATTTAGAAATTGTAAGTTTTTCGTAATTCATGAGTTGAGAAAATTATGAGTTATTTCATCTTTAGTTGTTAGGAGCAATCAAAAATTATTAAAAATATGTATGCCGATTGCAGTGACTAATATTGCTGATTTCACCCCAAGTTGAACCGTCACACAAGAGTGCACTTTCTTTCAAAGTGTGATATTAGCCAAGATAACGTCGAATCACGATGGTGTCTTCGGTGCACTTATTCCTTGTAGTTCAAGGAACAAGTGCATCGAATACGTTAAGATAATCCGATGCAAAACTTGCACTTTTATCACACTTTTTATGCACTGTACAACTTTTTTTATACAGTAATTTCCCGAAAATTCGCACGACCAACCAATCATCTCCAAACTTTCAGGGAGTAAAATAAAAATTTAATGTATATTTTCCCAGGTTGGTTTTATTCAATTTCAATTCCATATATACAAGAACTTTTCTCTCCACACTACTCATAAGGTCCTGTACAACACTTGGACCAACTTTTTTTTTGCGTGGCAGTCCATTTTTTCTTCATATTTTTCTCTGATTTCACTTCCTTAGGATGCTTCCGAAGGGCCTGCTTCATGATGGCCCAGTACATTTCAATTGGCCATAGTTCCGGTGTGTTAGGGAGGTTGCTTGAACTACCCGTTTGTTTGCGCCGCCGCTGTTTTTCCGACTTCATCCTCACAACAATTGCACATTAGCCTGGGACACGGTTGTATGAAAAATATAAATTCTCGCTCTAGTCCACTTTTAGGATTGCATTTGGGTCCCGTAACAACTACACAGCTTAAACTATTCAGTAAACTTTAATTTATTTTCATGCACATATTTGGAGCATGCAAATACACGTAATAATAAGCCTTGATTTAAATTTACACGGCTTGAAAAATGAAGTCATGTAAAATTCAATTACATTTAATTTTCAATTTTGCTCTACTCCTTATTTTATTAGTAATTTTACACGATAGTGTATTTTTACATTGAAATCAACTTATTGGCTACCATTAGGCATTCTATATGATACTATAATGCGATAATCAATATGGAAACATGCGGATATCAACCGGTTTTAGGAGTAAAGTGTAATAAGGTAATCTGGAGTAGTATGTACACTCTTAAAAATAATGAAAATTACTCTGGACGTAATTCTGGTTATGACTGAATGACACATGATGTAAGTGATGGAATGACACAAAAACGTGTCCTTGAAGATGTATTGAACAAAAAATGTAATTTTACTTGTTAAAGGACACGAAAACGATGGAACTGTGATCGACATTTCCCGAATCAGACACTAACGTATTTGGAATTGGACACAACTTTACGTCATTTGGCTCGCTTCTTTTATGTGCATCCCAAAAGACGTAAATCACATTATTTTTTGGTACTGTGTATCCTTGAGGCAAAACAAGCTACAGTGCCCATTTTAGGCTATTTGCGAAGGTATTGGGATTGTTTTTACCAGGGACTGATAGCAAATATTGCCAAAGTACACTCTTCGAAAATTTCGTGTAAATTTCAGTCTCTTAAGATGCACATAAAAGAAGCGAATATTTTGTCTCAAATTTACATCCGTTCTTAAAATTACATTATTATCACAAACCAAAAAAAAAACACAGGACATGACGTAAAAGTAAGTTATGAACACTTACTTCCACGCCATGCCGTGTATTAATTCTGCATACATCAGTTCTAATGACGGCTTTGTTGATGACGATGGCCGGGGTGATAAATTAAACATTGCTGTAGACAAATTGAAACTCGCAACGAATGGAAAAACTTACCTTTTAGTAGTGAAACTGCTCTTTCTCTCGTTGTGTGTTTTCAGAAGCTGAATGTTATTTATGTTATGTACACTCAAAATTAATTTTCAAAAGCAGATTCATTCTGCAGAAAGATTCTGGAAAATAATGATTTCACTCTCACTGGCGTAATTTGATTTTTGGGGAAAAAATTCTAAATGCAATCAGCTCATACACTTTCTTTTACTTCCACCATCATATTTTGGTTTCAAACACACCGACGCTTGCTATATGTGTATAAAAAAGAAACTATTCACATGATAAGTGCATAAGTCAGAATAACATTTTGAGCATCTTCTCGCCTTCGTTCATAATCCTCCCGGTTAGATTGAACGGCCATTGCGCACTTCCTACATTTTACTAGTCGTCCGAATCGAGACCAAACATTGGAAAATATTGGTTCAGTGGAACCTACCCCGGGTAGAGGTGAATAACAAAATAATGGTAAAATAAGAACAAATTTTGCAATCATCTCTAGTTTAACCATTATTATGTTATTTCATAGCAAAGTTTGTCATCTGTATGTTATACTTGAAAGTCATGTAATAACTAATCAATAACAAAATATACTATCATGGTAAAATTTGTTATTTGTGCAAAAATTCTAAAAACATTGAACATCTAAAGAATAACAAACATCGCCATCACAGTAATATATGTCATTATTTTGATATTTGAAAACTTTATTTAAATAATTCATGAGAACAAACCAACATCAAATTTTGCCATAATAGCGCATTTTACAATTCGTATGATATTAATTGAAGATTTAAAAAGCAAATGTTTTTTGCAGGAAAGCAAAAAGTTTATTTTTCAAACATGCTAAATTTAGATATTAAAGTCAAAAAACTAAATTAACATTATTGTGAACTACTCGTGAATAGCTTATTTAGTTATTATTTTGTTATCAATATCTAAATAATAACATATTTTGTTATTTACGGTTGCCTATATTTTTGCTATTATTTTTTTTTATTACAATGGCAATGATATTGTTTAGCTTTTATGCCATATAAACTTAGTTATTATTTTTGTTATTTCATCTCTTATTTCAAACAAACAAAGAACAAATTTTGCTTTTCAAACATTCTATTTGTATGGTAAGTTTTGTTATTCTTTTGCAATTCTCCTCTACCCGAGACGACTTTTCCTGTATCGTATCGATGAAGAGAACAGTCAAATGTACGACAATTCACATATTGCATTTCATTTCTCACAACATTTCGCCAAGTTTTTCGACCAAAATTTACACGCGACGACTTGCCTGGACCGCGTTTGAAAACAGACTTGATTGTTTGCATGACTCTGTCATCAGAATCAACAATCATGTAAATTTATGTCTTAATAATCATAAAAGTGAGCCAAATATTGAAATTGTATAGCTATGGACATCTAAATTTGAATTCGATAAGTTTATTTTAAATGTAATTGTAAAAACAGATTATAGAATAAGTATAATTTATTATAGATCACAAGAGACACAAAACTCAGTCATATTTCTGATTGAGTCAACAAAAAATAAGGTATTACAAGGTTTACGTCACACGTAAAAATCATAATTTTTAAGAGTACCGTAATCCGGGGTATCATTGATCAGCGGGGTAACATTGATCGGCATGACTCATCTCATCAAAAATACGTATTATCATTTATTGATGAAACATTATATTCATGAGCTAATGAAAGTAAATGTTTTTGAGAAAATAGAGTTCACCTTATACGTAAATTTATCAACTTTTTGAAATAATGATTTTAATTGTTAAGGATGACACTACTAGCGTTGGGCAAATTTGTCCAGAACATCGATGTTACTGAATCGATTCACATTTGAACTGCCGAATCGATTCACCGATTTAATCGAATCCTTTGAATCGATGTTTTCGAATCGATTCGAATCGGATGAAAATCAGACCAAATGCATTTGCATTCGAATTCAAAATATTTCAATCAAATCAGTTCCGAAAATCAATTGAACAAATTTACTACTTCAATATTAGTTCAAAATATGGTTATTTTCCACAAACTCATCAAGAAATATTTAACGATTTCAACAAAATGAATCGAATCAAAGAATCGATTCACCCGATTGTAGGTGCTCCAAACATCGATTCAAAAAATCGATTAATCGGAAAGCAAACATCAATTCAAAATCGCCCAACGCTAGACACTACCGAAGATTCATGTCTCACATAAGTTCTGCAAAATATATAAGCAAGGAAAATGTGATTCCTACTAAAAATGGCATCGCTGAAAACGATTCCGTTGTCAAAACTTTTATAAGTATGCTCAATTAGGCAACATTACCGAATTACTGTTAAGAATGTAGAATTCCCTTAGGAAATTGCCTACCTTTAGGCGTATTCCGTGGTTCGAGGTGTTTTTAATTTTAAAATAACCCAAAAAGTAAATGACTTGTAAGCGTTTGGCCTTCACATTCGGCTTCAAGAACCATGGTTTAGTAAGTAACGACATTTTCAGTATTACCGAACTTTGTTTATATATGTTATCAATGTTACTACCAT